>NW_004797633.1:621415-626478 GCF_000002075.1 Aplysia californica | reverse complement strand
TCTGTCTTCTTCTCTCGTTTATTCCTTCTTACTTCCCCTTTTACTATCTATTTTTATTTCTTATACACACGGACGCTTGTACTCACGCGCTCATATGACCTTAGCAGTTGGGAGCGCCGTAAAACCCTATACTACCATTACTGCTTGTACTCAAACACTCATTTAGCCCTTATCCTTTGTCTCCCCCCACCCCCACCGCAACCTCTACCTGCCACATACCAGTATATCATCGTTACCCTGAGTCTGTCTCTGCATTTACCACTACACCCACGAAACATTTTATTCAGCTTTACGTCTTTGTGTCTGCTCTGCGCCGAATCTTCCGTTGATTTTATCTATGGTGAGCTGTAATCTACGACCTGTCTGCACGAACAAGACTTCATTTCCTTGGAAACGGATTAAGCAGGCGATTTAATCGTTAAAGAGAAGTAGATCGAGCAAGGTAAACAAAAGCACTCGTCAAATCACCGGTTCCTAGCTAGCTAGCTAGCTAGCTATTTCTTTACCTTCTCTTGTTTTGACAAGGTTGACTGTAAGTTATTTGCTGGTGTCTTGCGTCGTCGTCTATGTAGTTTAAATAATTTTGGAGACCCGTATAGAGGGGAAGCATGCCAGTTTGTCACAGGTCCAGTTTTTCATAGGCCCAGTTTGTCACATGGGGCCTCGACTGTGCTCCTGCATGATGAAAGTTATCACTGACACTCTCAAAAAGAGTAAATGAATTATTGATTATTTGTATGAATGAACTGAATTTATTGTTGAAATTTTACATAGTAATTTGCTTTGATTTACGTACACAAAGGAAGAAATATTGAACAACACTTAGATGAATCGACATTTTAGAGGGACTTTCTCTACATCCCCAATATGAAGGTGTAGAATAAAAAACTCAAGTTACAACTAGAGTGTTAAAGTGCTGCAATTATGACTGTCATCAATACCCAAATACTTAATTGAAATTGTGACAAACTCGGCCTGTGACAAACTGGGCAGCCCCCGTGTAGAAGTACGCAGCATCCCAGCAGAAAGATGGAGATTCTTTGTAATAATTAAACTTTTGCACGCGTCTCGGCGTCTGTGGTGTAGCAGTTAGGCGCTTCGCTGTCGCATACAGGAGGCCTGATTTCGATTCCTGAGTGGGGAGAATTTGTTATCGAGTATTTTTATCTTTCTGCTGAGATGCTGTATCCCTCTCAGTCAAGGCTGGCCCTGACAAGCAAGGTCGAACCCCCCCCCCCTTCTTCTTTTTTTTTTTTTTGGTTGGGGGCGGGGGGGAGGGGTAAGTTTTTTACGGCCCTCGAAGCTGCGTAAGGTCATTTGAGCGTAGGAGGACACGTCAAACATTTTCAGTTGGTAGGAAATTCGGAATTTTGCCCAGGAGGCGGCCGAAGCCAACTCTTAACAATTTTAGACCACCAAGGGATCTTTAACGTGCACAGCCTGCACACGGGACCTCAGATATTTTTTTGCCCTTGTCCAAGAAGCTAAATTATTTAAATTAAAATGTGTCAATGGGGACGTCAGAAGACCTTACATGAATTTCCAAACTCCTGCACGAAGGAATCGCACTCATGTCCTTTAGATGCAACGGAGAAGAGCCTAACCAGTTCACCACAGATGCCAGCCGGCCATAGCATGGTTGAGTAGCGCAGAAGATTGAGATTTAGCTCCGTGTCTGAGCGAGATCCGATTTTTTCCTCCTTTTACTGTCTGAGGACGTTGTCCCAACTGTAATTCCCTGTCGTCTTCCAAACAAACTCAAACAAAAAAAGAAGTCACATCACGTTTCTTCCCGAGATAGACGAGGATTTTCTAAACTCAACCTCGTTAGCATCGTTTTTTTTTTTTTTTGGCTTTTTAAAGAGCACCGGCGTCTGTGGTGTAATGATAAGGTTTTTAGCAGTGGCTGTCAGAAGATGTAAGTTCGATCCTCACGTGAAGGTGTTTAATTTATTTTGGTAATTCTACTTTTCTGTTGAGATGATGAGTACTGCATTTCACAGGTTGCGCATGACAGGTTGAGTTGATAAACTGTACGGCGGGAACATAAAATTCCAATATTTAAAATCGTAGGTGAGAGCTAAAGAGAAGAAACGGAAACAGTATTCTTCCTTTCCGACATTATGTTTTTGGGTTGTTGGTTTTTTCGGAGGGTTTTTTGGCTTTTTTTTTTACCTCAAGCTATATGTCAAGAAAGTCAATGACTTAAAATAACGTGATTTGCAAAATAATTTTAAAAAACCACCAACATTTGACACTCTGTAAGGGTGTATGACATTTGCTGGACACCAAAGTGTAACGCATTATTATAATAAATAATAATAATAAATAGCATTGTAGAGCGCATATCCCCGCTCAACAGCAGGCTCTATGCGCTTTACACTATATTATTACCCCAGCTGACCTTTGAACACTCCGAAACATTTTCAGCTTCCCAGGAAGCATACAGTGCAAGCAGCTGATTAAGCGCTCAAACACTAACAAGCTGACAAGATCTTTCGCTGTCTATAGCTGGGTACCCATTCCCACCTGGGTGACGGGAGGAAAATTCGTATAAAGTGCCTTTCCCAAGGACACAACGTCGATTCCCTAACGGGATTCGAACCCACGACCTTACGGTTGTGAGTCCGAGAGCCTAACCACTAGGCCACCGACGATTATAGAGCTTGAACGATTGTGTCTTAATCGAGGACACACCCTTGTGACCAATCGTGGTATAGCTATTGCCTCCTCTTGATATTGATTGGCATTAGCGTTTGAACAGAGGTCAATGACCACTGCCCACTCGACAGCTGAGGAGTAACGGGCCTTTCGGTTGTTGGTTTTTTCTGGTCATGTCTTCCCTTTCTTGCCTGGCTCTTCGTACTGATAATCAACAGAATTGGCGAGCAAGCTGCTCAGATCCTTTTACGAGAACGAAAATAACCTAGCTGTTTGGAGAAGAGTCAAGGGGTTGCCTACCAGCTTGCAAAGGGAAGACGCTGCTTCAGTTCCGTTTTGCTTCTTTCTTTTTTTTGTTTGTGTGTTTTTTTTTGTTGCTTTATTTTTTCTAATATCGAGTGGCTGGCCAACCTCTCATAGCTGTTTTTTATGTCTGTGCTGAAGGCAATATGAATATCTGAAACGCTGTGAACACAGATTATCATGGTCTTGGCTTCCTGGTCGTAAAATCCCTACATTTTCTTTAATTTTTAATAGCAAAAAGGGAAAGGTTGGTTTTTTTTTAACTAAGTGCTATAATATGATAATCATACAAGTTAGCATGGGCGTGCACTTTCTCTCTCCCTCTCTTTCTTTCTCTCTCTCTCTCTCTCTCTCTCTCTCTCTCTCTCTCTCTCTCTCTCTCTCTCTCTTAATCTATCCATCTATCTCTATCTCTGTCTCTGTCTGTCTGTCTGTCTCTTTGTCTGTCTGTATGTCTGTCTGTCTGTCTGTCTGTCGCTCTGTTGCTCCCTCTTGTCATTTTCTGTCCTTCTGTCCTTCCTTCCCTCTATGCGATTCTCTCTCTCTTTCTCTCTGTCTCTCCACCTATCTCTCTGTATTTGTCTCTGCCACTCGTTCTCTCTGTCTATCTATCTATATCTCTCTATTTGACTGGGCCTCTTGTACCATTTTTCTCTTGCACCACCAAGTAATGAAACTCTTTCAAAGTCTGAACTCATTAAAACAAACTTCAGCTTCATCTTATCCTCTGAACTATGTTCGCAACGTTGTGCCAACTATTAATTACGCGTGGATTTTTCATGCTTCCGTTATCATAAACTTCCCGCACAGAGCTAATGAGCTAACGTTTTTACAGAAAAAGTTCACGTAAATGTAACTCTAAGAATAGAAGAAATACTTTGTCCCAATCTTCGTGTTTACTCGCTGGTATTGGCGGGTAAAGCGTCACCTGGAAATCGTTTATTTGCCAATGTGAAGGAAATGCTACACTCATTAGTGCAAAGAAAATTGCGTCTATGGTTAGGTATTTTGTTTGATTGATAAGAAATATTTCTATTGGTTTGGGGGTTGCTTTTTTCGTTATATGGGATTAGCAAATACGAGTAAATTCTGAGAGCTACACGAAAATAACCTCTCTTATGGGTGCCACTTGGGATTGTGACATTTTACTTGGCTGTAAAAGTAAAGTTGTTCACGCATCCGATCCGGACATTGGGGATTGTCTTGTTAGTGAGACAACTTCCTGGGCCTTGGGCACATTGTGGTAGGGTGGCCAGTTCCTTTCCACGCCACATTTACTTCCCCAATTCGAAGTCACTAAGTACCCATTACCGCTGGGTGGGCAGGAGAGGGCGAAAAAATCTGTGTCCAAACTGGGGCTCGAACCCAGACTTTCTGCTTCGGAGACGAGCACACTAACCGCTCCGCCATCGCACCTTCTACTTGACTGTACTTCTTGATAATCCCGCACTATATTATTATTCAAGAAAAATGAAGTCTCCATGTTTCGTTCTGATAAAGTAAAAGAGCTGGGAGTAAATTACAACACTTGTGAATAAACGGTGACATTTCCGATTACATAACATCCCCCACCCCCTTCCTCTTCAGCTGTCAGTGAGCCGGTACGTTCCTTTTTTTTTTCGTAACCTGATGGTACGCCAGAACTGAAGGACGGGAGGGAACAAAAAATAAAGGAGAAGGAACAAAAATTGTTATGATCGGCATTTGAGGGCATCATCACCGTTCGTTACATCTCTCTTCTGACAGGTGACAGCAAGAAAATGATATTGAAAATTCTATTACATTATCATGCGCAGCGTCACTGCTCACTCTTGGCAGTTTCGGTCAGCTTGACATGCCTGACGTGTTTCTCGTTGACAGGACATAAAATCTTTGGAGGCAAAGACAATAACTTATCAGCTTTTATTTCTGTTTCCTTAAAATTAGCGTGCCTGCTTGAACAGACGAGTTTATTATTCCCTATTTTATTTTTTATTTTTTTTGTTTTTGTTTATGGGTTTTATTTTGTTTCGCTTTTGTTTTGTTTTAAGCCTGAAATAGCATTGAGCTCAGTATTTGAGTATTTTGTCTATGTTTGTGTGTGTGTGTGTGTGTGTGTG
>NW_004797633.1:614196-621315 GCF_000002075.1 Aplysia californica | reverse complement strand
CATATATATATAAGTGTGTGTAAGTGTATTACGGTGCTCGCAATTGCATAAGGTCATATGAGCGCGCGGGACACATTAAACAGTTTCAGTTTGGTAGGAATTTGGAATTTTGCCCTGGTGGCGGCCGAAGCCTACCCTTATCGATTTTAGGACCGCCAAGGGATCTTTAACGTGCGCAACTGGCACACGGGACCTCCGAGATTTTTCGCCCTCATGCGTGATGGCTATGTGTTAAATTTTTGCTACAAATTTATCAGGGGTGTGGCTGAAAGGCAGCATTAAAAATGAGCCAAGGAGTAGTAGTAGAAAGGCTGCAGAAAGAGTCAGGAGCCCAGGGAGGGGGGCAAAGGGAATGGGGGAGGGGTCAGAAAGTAGAGACAAAATCAGACGAAACAGAGTATGGGTAGAGTCTGTGACCTATTGAATGAGAGGCAAACACCGTAACCTCTAGACCACGAGAGCCCCCCCCTTTGGAGTAATATTATGAATCAGCTTTTTGTAGAAACTGCGATGTTGAATGTATGATACCTACCTGGAATGCCCGAAGGGGTCATCTCTGACTCAGAAGTTGACGTGTAATGACCCTCCATCCTTCCCGATCGTGAGCTGCTGTTGCACATTCTGCTTTGCCCAGACTAGTCCATGTTTTAATGTTGTCATCCATGTTACTCTGAGTCTTTCCCTGACTCTCCTGACCCACATCCTACCTTCAAGCACCTCTTTCACAATGGCCTGGTGTCGTTTAAAGTGAATGTAAGATATACGTTACCTAAAAGAACAGTTTCCCTAAGGATCAACGAGAGCATCAAGTAACACAATTTATTTTGAAAAAGTTGTTGTGAGTATACCTGAGTTTATTGAAGAGAGTAGACAAAAAGTACTTCGAGGGCGCTAAATGGATTTTTCAGATTGCCCATTGCTTTATTAGACGTTACTGTCTTCGGACGATAAGCTAAGAATGTTTATCAGCGAGAAGTACCATAATTAGTTGTATCTTATAGGTTATACGGTCCCTTGAAATAGACTGGGCAAACAACTAAATCGTGACTCTATCATATAATATTCACGTAGTGGTTTAAAATAGTTCAATCAACAGAGGGTGTAGGGAAAAACTCAGCAATCGTGCGTGACATAAAATGCTACTAAAATTCTGATTTGTGTATTTGCTGTAAGCTTTAAAAGAAATATATCAACCAGGAGAGGGTGGGGCGGGGGCGGAGAAGGAGAGAAAGAGAGAGGGGGGGAGAAGGAGAGAAAGAGAGAGAGAGGGGGGGGGGTGAATACGTTAGGAACTGTGTCTTGAAAGACATCATTTCTGATTATGATAGCAAGACTCTAGTAAATGATGCAAAGCAGAGAAGCAGGCAAATTAAAAAAACCCAAAAAACCCAACGTTACACGTTATTCACAACTAATCAAATATACAATACTCTGATTTATTTGCCTTTATTGTTTTCGAACGTAAACCAGCAATACTTTGATTTCCCTTTAACATAAAATTTTGGGCTGCTGGCATCATAGTCTCAGCATCACACACTGACAGTATTCGCTTGGCAACTATACCGCCGAATATTCGGAATTAGTTCCGCAATAAATTGTAGGCTTTGAATATTAATAAATGTCAATTTGTCAGTTCTGCGCGAAATCGGGAAAGGGAAAAAACTCGAAATCAATTGGTTTTCTTGCAAAGTGCATGCTTTACAAGCAAAAACTTACTCAGAAAGAAGCCGAAAGACATATTACTAGCTAATTGACTCTTGTCAGCAATGTTGTTCCCTGCATGATTTAATTTTCCCTTATATAAAACCATGTATTCTATGTACATTATCCATTTATCGCATTCTAAATGTAAACGTGACCGGTGCGTATCAGGCAAAAACAAGACGAAAGTGACGCAAATTGCATGTTATATTTATTCTATGACTGTCTCTTTCAGACTGTTGATGACGTCGGCATGTGTCGATTAATATGTTGTCTCTTCGGAGTCGGGGTGCAATAACCTGTATTTTGTTACCCTTTTAATATATATATATATATATTATATCTCCTCACTCAGGCGCAAAGTGCTCGGAGTAAATCATAGAAAGATCAGTTCAGGGAGTACTGAAGAGATCTTAGGATTGGAGGGTTTTTTTTCTTTTATACAAGTATTACGTAACCAGGAAAAGAGAGGATGATAATTAACTTCTCATAACATTTTCAGCTGATTTGTTCCCCCTGGGGCATTAGCATCGATTTTTTAAAGTGATCTCAGGGGTCATGGTGTACAACGACAGTGGAATTAAGACAGAAGAAAAGAAGATATCAATGTTTTCCGCTCAGAAGTCATCTCGTGAAATGGTCGTGCAATCCACGCATGCTGCTCTTCTCTACCCACCCCGGTACCCCCATCCCCCCCACCCCCACCCCCTTCATCCCACCCCACCCCCCGTTAAAACCCCAAACACCCCCCCCCCCACCTCTTTCAAAACACGCACGATTTTCAACCCCTTAATTCTCAACCTTGTCTCAGAAAAGGAGCAAATGTAAGATACGACGGGTGAACAGTGTGTGTGTGTGTGTATGAGAGAGAGAGAGAGGGGGGGGAGACAAAGAGTGAACGAGTACCAGACAGACAAGCAGACAGACAGACAAACAGACAGACACACAGACAGACAAACAGACAGACAAACAGACAGACAAACAGACAAACAAATAGACAACATATTTTGTTTTGTACAAATGAACCGCCCTCAACCCACCGCCTCCCACTCCTCGTCCTCATTTTTTGACAGAAACGTGACTGCTAGCCCTTTCACAGTCTTCCTAACGTTTAGTAATATGTCGAAAGAAATTGCTTTCCCTCTAATAATTGGTTCCTCACTGCCATTTCCTCATTAATTACAACAAAACCGTGAGGTGAGAATTACTTACAAATACTTTCAGATGAATTGCTTTCTAGTTATCACAGAAGGCGTGAAAAGGGAACACGTGTTTTCAATGCTAAGTGATTTTTCGACTCGTCGACTTTATTGACCCTCAGAAATCGGATCAGGTCGAGAATATAAAACGATCCCAGAGCAGTGTGGAGAAAACCTTTGAAGATTGAAGTGAAAATTCGTTTATCACGAGGCAATCAAGACAAAATGCATTCTTAAGTAAGAAAGGTGTGACGAGTTAGCTCCCGCTTTCTCGTTTGATAGGCAAGGTTTCGATCTGAAAGAATGAACAAAGTCAGTGGTGATTATGAAGCAATAAAAACTATGCTTATGTTCATATCGGATATCAAATCCCCCACCGGGGTGATAGTTCATCTGTGTATTTGTTTAGGAACTGTGTCTTGAAAGACATCATTTCTGATTATGATAGCAAGACTCTAGTAAATGATGCAAAGCAGAGAAGCAGGCAAATTTAAAAAAACCAAAAAACCCAACGTTACACGTTATTCACAACTAATCAAATATACAATACTCTGATTTATTTGCCTTTATTGTTTTCGAACGTAAACCAGCAATACTTTGATTTCCCTTTAACATAAAATTTTGGGCTGCTGGCATCATAGTCTCAGCATCACACACTGACAGTATTCGCTTGGCAACTATACCGCCGAATATTCGGAATTAGTTCCGCAATAAATTGTAGGCTTTGAATATTAATAAATGTCAATTTGTCAGTTCTGCGCGAAATCGGGAAAGGGAAAAAACTCGAAATCAATTGGTTTTCTTGCAAAGTGCATGCTTTACAAGCAAAAACTTACTCAGAAAGAAGCCGAAAGACATATTACTAGCTAATTGACTCTTGTCAGCAATGTTGTTCCCTGCATGATTTAATTCTCCCTTATATAAAACCATGTATTCTATGTACATTATCCATTTATCGCATTCTAAATGTAAACGTGACCGGTGCGTATCAGGCAAAAACAAGACGAAAGTGACGCAAATTACATGTTATATTTATTCTATGACTGTCTCTTTCAGACTGTTGATGACGTCGGCATGTGTCGATTAATATGTTGTCTCTTCGGAGTCGGGGTGCAATAACCTGTATTTTGTTACCCTTTTAATATATATATATATATTATATCTCCTCACTCAGGCGCAAAGTGCTCGGAGTAAATCATAGAAAGATCAGTTCAGGGAGTACTGAAGAGATCTTAGGATTGGAGGGTTTTTTTTCTTTTATACAAGTATTACGTAACCAGGAAAAGAGAGGATGATAATTAACTTCTCATAACATTTTCAGCTGATTTGTTCCCCCTGGGGCATTAGCATCGATTTTTTAAAGTGATCTCAGGGGTCATGGTGTACAACGACAGTGGAATTAAGACAGAAGAAAAGAAGATATCAATGTTTTCCGCTCAGAAGTCATCTCGTGAAATGGTCGTGCAATCCACGCATGCTGCTCTTCTCTACCCACCCCGGTACCCCCATCCCCCCCACCCCCACCCCCTTCATCCCACCCCACCCCCCGTTAAAACCCCAAACACCCCCCCCCCCACCTCTTTCAAAACACGCACGATTTTCAACCCCTTAATTCTCAACCTTGTCTCAGAAAAGGAGCAAATGTAAGATACGACGGGTGAACAGTGTGTGTGTGTGTGTATGAGAGAGAGAGAGAGGGGGGGGAGACAAAGAGTGAACGAGTACCAGACAGACAAGCAGACAGACAGACAAACAGACAGACACACAGACAGACAAACAGACAGACAAACAGACAGACAAACAGACAAACAAATAGACAACATATTTTGTTTTGTACAAATGAACCGCCCTCAACCCACCGCCTCCCACTCCTCGTCCTCATTTTTTGACAGAAACGTGACTGCTAGCCCTTTCACAGTCTTCCTAACGTTTAGTAATATGTCGAAAGAAATTGCTTTCCCTCTAATAATTGGTTCCTCACTGCCATTTCCTCATTAATTACAACAAAACCGTGAGGTGAGAATTACTTACAAATACTTTCAGATGAATTGCTTTCTAGTTATCACAGAAGGCGTGAAAAGGGAACACGTGTTTTCAATGCTAAGTGATTTTTCGACTCGTCGACTTTATTGACCCTCAGAAATCGGATCAGGTCGAGAATATAAAACGATCCCAGAGCAGTGTGGAGAAAACCTTTGAAGATTGAAGTGAAAATTCGTTTATCACGAGGCAATCAAGACAAAATGCATTCTTAAGTAAGAAAGGTGTGACGAGTTAGCTCCCGCTTTCTCGTTTGATAGGCAAGGTTTCGATCTGAAAGAATGAACAAAGTCAGTGGTGATTATGAAGCAATAAAAACTATGCTTATGTTCATATCGGATATCAAATCCCCCACCGGGGTGATAGTTCATCTGTGTATGTGTTTGTTTGTGTGTGTGTATGTGTTAGTGTGTTAGTGTATGTGTGTGTTTGTGTGTGTGTGTTTGTGTGTGTGTGTGTGTGTCTCTGTGTGTGTGTGTATGTGTGTGTGTGTGTGTGTGTGTGTGTGTGTGTGTGTGTGTGTGTGTGTGTGTATCTTTTCTTTTATACACGAATTACAGAGTGGAAAAGGGAACATGCCTATCTCTGACACTCTTGTTGTCTATGAAGATGTTGTTGTTGTTGTTCTTGTTCTTGTTCTTGTTATTTTCGTTGTTGTTATCGTCTTTGCTCAAGCTTCTAACGGTTTTGTAAATACTCATGAAATGGTTATCACTGTTACTGATGCTTTTGCTTTGTTGTCTTTGCTGTTGCTTATGCTGTGGTTTTTGTTGTTGGTGTCATTGTTGAGGAGAGATGTAACATCGTTATATTTGTTATTTTAGTTGTCATTGTTGTCTTGTTTATTGGGCTCTAAAGCCAAGTCCATGTTGAGAGAAATGTATAACATTTTACTTGTGTTTCGTCAAATAGAAACAACGCTAAACAAACCGAGTCGAATGATACAAAATCAAACAATTCAGCATTATTTTGTGTGCCTTGGAAACATAATAAATCTACCCCGAAGGTGACCTAGAAAGTGACCCAGAAAGTTAACAGGCAATGGGGCAAAGCATCGATATCGATGGAAAACAGTAATTGGAAGTTCGTTGATCTATGACCAACCTGTCAATGTGAAGAATAGCAACACTTACAGCCAAGAACTACCACTGCTACGTAAACTGTATTTCTTTTCAAAAGGAAAAGGAAACTGGACAAGATGGCGTTGTTCGAAAACTAGTTAAGCCTAAGATACGTTTTAGTTTTAGTAAGCGTTTTACGGCACTTGCAACACAATTAGGCCATATAAGTGCCGAAGATTAGATGTGTTACTAGAGAGTAACAAAAATAAAAAAGGAGGAGAGATAAAGACGATAGTTGTTTGATAGGAAAGAAGGAGCAAACCACACCGTAGCACCCACTAAGACACCATTTATTTCTATTTTGCATATACTTTAATAAGCCTCTCTAAATTCTAACTTGTATGCTAACTACGGTCTCTACCCTTCGTTAAATTCTGCTTTTGGCAGAGACACTGTGACATTGGCATTTTACAAACTGTAAACAGGGTAATAAATATTTCAAATGAGTCGATGAGAGGATAGTTTACAAGCTGCTTCATTACTCACTAAGCAATTTAATGACGATCGCGTCGAACACTCAATACTCGTAGACTCAAAATACCACCAACAAGTGTTTGAAAACAAAAAGCATGCAGCTTGCGGGTGGGTCGGGGGTTGTCTTCAGTTTTGATATTGGCATAAGCAGAGATGTGTTTGAGAACCTCGACGGGTCTGTCAACAGAAAGGTTCTCTCTCGTTGTTCTGTCGATTCTGACATTTCTATAAGGTGAAAAAGTTTACTCAGATTTTTTTTATTTATTGATTTTTTTTGTTGGCAATATCGATCCATGATCGTCCCTTCTTGTTGCCTTTATGTAATGTATATAAATGACGTAAGCGTCGGTTTCTTTGTTCCTTCTTTTTTAAGGAGTGGATGGGGAAGATCTTTTACTGCTGGAAGGGGAAAGGTTCATGCCCAGGGGAAGTGAGGAGGAAGAGGAGAAGGGGGAGGAGGAGAAGGAAGAAGAAAAGAAGGAGAAGAGGGAAGAGGAGGAGGAAGAAGAGGAAAAGGGGGGGGAAGTGGAGGAGAAGAGGAAGAGGAAGAGGAAGACAAATATAAATGTCATTTATTATTATTA
>NW_004797633.1:610777-612252 GCF_000002075.1 Aplysia californica | reverse complement strand
CCCCAGTAACCCCGTGTCTGTTACACTTTTTATATTTTATTTTTTTTTAGGAGTGGGGGATTGAATGAGCTCGCTGTTTCTATATACTCGACCTCTATACTTCGACCACTTCCACCCAGAAACCCTACACTTTCCAGGCTTCATTACAAATCAGCAATCATGGTTAATTGCAAAGATGGATATTGCAACCACTGATTGCTTGATGTTTCATCTGTTCATTTGCACATTCCTAACAGCTGTTGTCCCTTTTGATGGGCTTGTTTAACTGACTGAACTTCTGCTTTGACGACAGAACCAAGTTGGTCGAGAGGCCAGAAAACTGAATAAAAAACATGCTAAGTTCGAGAACACCCAGTAAAGGACTCGAACCACGGTCATTCCAATCGTTGTTTAAATCAATACTAACCAAGTAAAAGGAGCACGGGCAAAAAAAATGCTCTACCTCCTTTATATCGCGATCAACTGTCTAAAGCGACAGCCATCCATGAGAACGAAAGGGTAAAAGACAATTTATTTTAGCCTTCCATTCGGAACTTTCTTGAGCTAGTACACACATTCAGGAGCTTTATTCGCAGTGTAGTAACATTTTGAGGCAACATGACGTCAGTCGCAAAAGGCATTTAACCTTTCTTTTAAATATGGTGGAAGGGGATAGGGGGTGGAATTTACGTTTACCAACGAAAGCTTGCCGTCTGACAAAGGTTTTACAGTATTCCAAACAGGCTCGCTATAGGATAGATTGATCGATCAAGATTTCCTTCGTTTTTTCCTCCCCACCAAAGTAAATGTCAAAGCAGCGTAGTAAATAACCGAGACTAGTCACATCAGTGAGGCAATGAAGAGAGCAAAAAGAGAGATAGTGTCGGCTTTTTGGACTTTTTATGAGAGTGCGTTTTCCTACTTTGATATTTCTTGAGTCATAACCCAAGTACTTATTACGTGGAACGTTCTAATTAGTGTTAGGTAAGATGTGTCTCCTTCGGTGTTTCTAAAGAACTGCGTTCTATATGTGCCAATCTGAGAAAAACTAAATGGTTTTCTTATGAAAAAAGCTCTCTGACAGTGGAAAAAAATAATATATCACGAAAATATACCGAAAAACATCCCGTTTTTCTTTCCAAAATATATACAGAAGCCCTTTGGGAATCTGATCAAAGAGACATGTTATATACACTTAAGCTTCTGTTTCGTCTTTGGGGGGTTTTTTTGTTTTTTTATTTAAACATTTTCTATAGATTCCAAAAATATCACCTTCTGACCACTTAAAGGGATTGAGAATGGGATTTGATTTTTAAAGTTTCAGTGCGTTACAAAGAGTACGAGTCTTCCACAGTTTAACATAGTTCTTTCTTTCCGAATCTTGAACGGAACCCCACAGTGATTACCTACAAAAAGTGTGTGTGTTTGTGTGTGTGCGTGTGTGTGTGTGTGTGTGTGTGTTTGTGTGTGTGAGTGTGTGAGTGTGTGTGTGTGTG
>NW_004797633.1:606118-609919 GCF_000002075.1 Aplysia californica | reverse complement strand
TCCCCAACTCTTTTGTGTTTCCCGGAGGAGTGGGCACGTTATGTTCCCTACTCACGCTCCAGTGAGACATCTCCAAAGGCTAGCTAGCCGTTTCCCGTGCAATGCACACGTCCTTTGAGGTATCTCCCACGGGTCGACCCTACTGCTTTCTCCTCGTCCTGCCCCGATGTTATCTTTCTGGAGCACGAAATCTTCCCATTGCATTTCGCCATTACGACAACGTTTAAAAACGCGTTGGAATAGAGAAAGCAGAAGAGTGGAAGATGAAGGATGGGAAGTCAAGGAGAACAAGGGGCAGGGATAAGGTTTAGTGCGGCGATTCAGAAGAAGAATGCTGTTGGGTTGCTGTTAACAGTCAGTCGGCACGATAATGGTCGCATTTCTTCTGGACGTTGGTATCAGATATAGAAACATTGGAAAAAGATGGGTGATTAAGACAGCACCATAACGCTCACAAATCTTTCATAGACGTAGATTTCAACAGTGGGCTGCAAAAAAGGTGGACAGATAGAGGTCTAGTTTCTTTCGATGCGGAGAATAATGAATATATAAAATGTGTTATTGTGTGTTATTGTGTGTTATTGTTGATTCAGTGAATGTTATCAAGCTAGACTATTGATGTCACTGTCGTTATTCAGTTTGGAAATTATATTGTTTACTTTGATGCACGTTTGCTTTCTGGGTATTTAACCACTCCGCATAGTGTTTCTGTCATGGTAGGATAAGAATATGAGGGTGCGGGGACTGTGTTACGGTATAGTTCTTCGCCAAAGTTGTTTACACAGTATTTCTAGCTGTCCACCATAGACAATAAGTACTCCTGGAAGGTGCACTGGCATGGCAGGCGACGGTCCTATCGGAGACGGACGTTTAACTATTAGGTCCCGCCCCTTAAACAACCTAATAGTGTTGATCGGGGCGTTAAACCCATACCATTGCACCATTTCTATGTCAGCTGATCTTCGCTTTCCTTAAAAACTACCAGACGAAGTGTGCACACTCTGAGGGAGGGCTCTCGTTTTCTAGAGATTGAGGTGTTTGACTCTTATTCAATATGTCCCGGGTTCAAATCCGGATAGAGACGGAAAATTTTCTTTAAAATTGGTGGTCTCCTTCCACATCCTCTCCCGCTCTCTAACAATGCTCTGTCGTCTGCTTTCGTCTCCACGTTCTGCCCCCCCCCCCTCATCGTCTTTGCCTATCCTCTGGGCTCTTGACTCTTTCTGCGGCCTTTCTACTGCTACTACTTGGCTCCTTCTTGCTGCTGTCTTTCAACCATATCCCCGATCTTATGGTAGGTATGATATAACTCCTAGCCTTCTCAGATAAGGGTGAAAAATCCCGGAGGCCTCGTGAGCAATTTGCGCATGTTAAAGATCCCTCGGTGGTCCAAAATCGATTGGAGTAGGCTTCGGCCACCACCCAGGCAAAATTCGAAAATTCCTAATAACTGAAAATGTTGAATGCACACATATGACCTTATGCAGTTGCGAGCGCCGTAAAACACTCACAAAAAATAATATTAAATCAATTTTAACAAATCCTCCCCACTCGAGAAAATTAAATTGGTTCTACTTCGTGTGAATCTTTTACTACCTCAAAAATGACATTCTTATATTGTGAAATCAGATTGATACTTCGAATTAACTTTGGAATAGAGGCTTTCTCAAACCTAGTTAAGAGCCCCCAGAGAGAAGTAAGATATCTGAAGCAAGCGTGCGACATGACGCCCGTGCCAGAGAGGAAACGTAATCTCCGTCAAAGCTCTGTAATGCCTTTCGACAGCGTCAACAGTTTTCTACTTTTACACACACACACACACACACACACACACACACACACACATATGTATATGTGTAGATAGATAGATAGATAGATAGATAGATAGATAGATAGATAGATAGATAGATAGATAAATAGATGGATAGATAGATAGATAGATACTTTATGTCATAGTAGAGGTACGATATATAATTTACAAATGTAATAGTATTATTTAGTGTCTGTTTCTTGATTCATGACTCCCTATGTGAAATTCCCGTTCTGCCATGCACTAATATGCTTAGACAAATCCAACAGCGCAACCTGTCTATTAACGCCCGGCTACAGGAGACGTAAATCGAAATTTAAAAATATTATAATATAGTCTTTCTTTTAGTCTTGTTTATTGTTCCTCTTATGCACAAATGAGCACCGTTTATCTTCGGGAACAGTTGTGTTGCTAACGCTTATTTGATTAGGTCTTGCCGAAAAGAAATAATCAGCTGACAGAAATGGCTTCCAATTGGACGGAAAATGTCGGCTATGGAGGGAACGCGCTGGAAAAGGAAGACTGACTGACAATATTTTGACAATTGCACATTTGAAATGCGACGACATATCTGCAATTTTTTCTCAGTTCCTGTGCGCCTATGGGGATTTTAAAATTAATTATTGTTCTTAAAGTGCAAAGCGAGGACAAATGAAGATAAGCATGGAAAGTCAGGGAATTAGATTAAGATTCCCAGACCAGAATCGTTGTGATTTACCTAAACTGGCAGACAGTGTTGAGGTGAAAGCCTGGAGAAGAAAGGAAGACCGAAAGTGCCTGAAGCCAGGTGGAAGCAGAGGGCGTTGATTGGGATCTCAGAGATCGTTCAATGGTGGCCACCAGAACTGATTTCGGCGATAAGGGACCTCCCATCCAATAGTGAAGTCGATTTTAGCGACAGATAAGAATTAAATCAAGTTTGCCGCCTGCCTCCTCTCATCAGAATTTGATCTGTGTTTTCAATGTGTACACGTTTGTTTAAACAGATTCTAAGATAATAAATAAGTATATAATATTACATTTTTCTTTGTGTTACTCATATGGAGCAGAAAAAAGAAAGACATCGAACATAAATAGCCACGTTGTGTATTCCTCTACAATTACTTCAACAAGATTCAACGCGTTCCCAGAATGTATTTTAAAAAACATGATGAAAACCGTTGCACCATATGACCTTTCGGTTTTATCAAATGAAACATAGGACACAACAAAGTAAAAAAAGAATTCTATGCTTGTCTGGGGACAACCTTGAAATGTCATTTGTCATATGATATCTCTACCTGCCAGAACAAGTATAAATTAGTTACATTAAATAAAGGGCGGACAGAAGCAACACAGACGTCTCAAACTCGTGGCCTATGGGCCAAAGGAGGCTAGACAGATAGACAGATAGAAAGATAGATGTATAGATAGATAGATACGTGTATGTGTGTGTGTGTGTGTGTGTATGTGTATGTGTGTGTATGTGTGTGTGTGTGTGTGTGTGTGTGTGTGTATGTGTGCGTGTGGATGTGTGCGTGTGGATGTGTTGTTGTGTGTGCCGCATTCATATACACACGAGATACATACGTACACCAACATATTCAGACATCTAAAGAATAACAACTATTTCGAAACATTTGAGATAGGGTGGCAATTTTTAGCTAACTGAAGGACTGACCAGGAGCGATGCACTGATTGTTTGACCTCTTTCTCCGCCTGAGGTCTACTCTCGACGATGGAGCGGCGTAAATTTGGGGTATAGAGTTGGGGAAGAGAAAGTGTGCGTGTGTGTGATGGAGGGTTGTAGGGTCTGGAGACGTCTAATTGCTCCTAGCGTCATCTTGTCCTGAAAGGAAGAGAGGAAGGAGAAGGAGGGGCAGGGGCGAGAAGAGGTTGTTACGAGACGAATTAGAGACGGACCGACCGATAAAAAAGAAAGACACATAGGCGGACACACACTCGCGCGATTGTGCCAGGGCACACACATTCACACACACAAACACACACAC
>NW_004797633.1:602040-604971 GCF_000002075.1 Aplysia californica | reverse complement strand
TGTGTGTGTGTGTGTGTAAGTATGCGTTGAGCAGAGTAATATAGTGTGTGAACATGTCTTCATGTGCATACGTTGGAATGCCTGTGCACGCTACAACAACTCTATAGTTTTTAAAATGCCGTTTGCTTTGCAGAAGATATTGAAAGCACCGCCGTTTCATCTAAAGGATTATCAATCGATCATTTCTCATCGCTTTTATCTGTAAGCGTTTCTTTTCATATCCTGTCTACCGGCGTCTGTTGTTAAAAAGAAGAGGTTTGCCGCCTGCCTCCTCACATATCAAATCAATGGCGTCGATGAAGGCGTTGGGCATTCCTAATCAGTCGTCATTTTTTTCTCAAATGTTTTCCTGACTGACAATGAACGTAAAGTTTCTTTGCCCAACCCCAAGTCAGTTATGGAATCTAAAATAAACTCCCAAAAAGGAAGCAACGCAAGTGAAAAGCAAACAGGAGAAGCCATGTTCAACCGAAAAGGGCCAAGATAGCGTAGCCGGCGATAGAGGTCGGGAAAGGTCAGCGGTAACCGAAGCGAGATAATCGGACCAATCAGACTATTTATGCCCTCCCAGAGCCAGGGCCAGTCTCTGCAGGGATGTGTCTCTGACTGGGATGTCCCGGTGATAGATCGAGTCCGTTCCTTTACCACCAGTTTTCGGTCCAGCGAACTCAAGAGGTTTGTATCGATAGCTCGGTAAGGTTTGTCTGTGTTGCGTACGCATTAGCTGAGTCAGGATAGATCTGCGTGGTACGAATCAGGGCTAGTAGTGTTGGGTGCTGATGAGACGGAAGGGGAGACGAAAAAAAGGAGAGAATAGAGAAATAAGAACAGAGACTGACGAAAAGATAGACAGGAGGGCGGACAGGCAGACAGGCGGAGAAGAGCAGAGAGAAAGAGAGAACAAGATGAGACTGAGAGACAAAACGGTTGAATATTGAGTACGGTAAATGGCGACAGGGATGGAGAATCTGGGTTAAGGACAGAAAAATGAAGACAGAGAAAAATACCACAAAAGAGTATACAGTACGTCTTAAGAGGAAAAGGTTGTACTTGCCGATAAAATTATCGGTTTTATTTATTTATTAAGACCGTCTTAGACACTCAAATGTCTTTAGAAATCAGTTTAGTCTCTAAGACCGTCTCAGACATGAATGTCAACACAGGGTGGAGTTTTAAGACAATATTCACTTTCAGGATGTCCCGAGTTCGGTGCCACCACAGTGACAGATTTATGTTTTTGGGGTTGTTTTGTTTTGTTTTGTTTTGTTTTTTGTTTTTTGATGGAGGTTTTCTGGGGGGGGGGGGGGAGGATAGGTTTTTTTTCTAGAACTTTTGAGGCTCTCAGGAACTGGGCCATGGTATCGGTGAGACAGACAGATAGAAACAAAATGAAAAGTAATGAAATAGGACCTACCAGTGGCGCCCTCCAACCACCCGTGTCTTCAACTTCTATTGATGTCTATTGGTCTTGTTCTTTTCTTGCACCCGATCAGTGCTTGCCAATCTTTCACCTTCTTTTTGATAATTTTGGTGGGCTGTCAGGATTGCCCAGGAAGAGACATGTATTATTTAAAAGCCCCGCTTCGAAATACAGTCGAACCTGCTCTAATGGCCACCTGTAAAACCGTTGCGTTTTCGTGTTGTTGTTGTTTTTTAAATAGATTTTAATAACACTTTGTAAGACGGTCACTTATAATCTAAGACGGTCATTTTTCTCCTCGACAATAAATACTGTACTTAGAGTTTTGAAACGTATTGGAGACGCAACACATGGGAATTTGAGTGCATGAGTGGTTTTATCTCTGATTTCATGAAAAGTTGACATATGACACTTGTACTCTGGGCCGACGAATTGGTGCATGGTCGTCTTAGGCAATTTCGATGGTATGTGTATGATGACGGTACAAAATTATTTTAACCTCTTTAAAGGTGCTAAAAGTGGGAGGAGGGGGGGGGGCTGGATATAAAAAGGCTGAGGAGCACTGCACAAGATGACTACTATCGTCTCAGTGTGTAATTCTAGTCGTACAAGTAGACGTCGTAGACGGTCGTCTGCGGTGGAACTACGGGTATTATACGAATTGCCATAGCACGCAAGAGACACGAGTTCGTTTCCCGTGTTGGGTTACATTTTTATCGAGTACCTCGATCTTTTTGCTGGCACAATGTTTCCCTCTCAGCCTGGGTGTCTAGCTCTGACAGGCAAGGTAAAAAAAAACCATGCACCGCCTAAATGGTCTAGATTGTGTCGATTGGGGCTCTAAACATTTACAAACAAACAAACTATTAAACAAAAAGACGTAAACAATTTTTTTCTAGAATTTTGAAGGGGATTTTTTTCGGTGTTTTTTTTTTCAGAAAACTATCAATGTCAGCCTGATGAAATCCATCATGGTTAATCAAATCTCTCCGTTTCTTTCCTTTCCCTATTGATTGAAAGCCGGATTTGTCTTTAGCGAGGCCCAGGAATGTTCACTAATCACGACAGTAATAAATCGGTTTGTTTAAAAGGAAAATTGGAGCACAACTTTTCCTACCCTTTTCAGAACTTGTGGGTATCGCTTGCTTTGGGTTGGGGAAAGTGTGGATTGTGCTGAATATGTTAGTTTTGATTTTACTGCGCAGCGTTGATTCATTTCACTGACTCAGACATTACCGTTCTTGACGCTGGTCTACGACCTACCTCATCAGTTTCTGGCCACTCTTATAATCTTATAGCTCATGAATATTGTTAGATTATTTATTAGTCTTGATACAACTTATAGATAGATAGATAGATAGATAGATAGATAGATAGATAGATAGATAGATAGATAGATAGATAGATAAGTAGACTGAATGTGTGTGTTATGTATGTGTGTTCGTATGTGTGTGTTATGTGTGTGTGTTCGTATGTATGTGTTTGTTTGTGTACGTGTGCGTGGGTGTGTC
>NW_004797633.1:600491-601749 GCF_000002075.1 Aplysia californica | reverse complement strand
TCAAATTGAATTCCCACTGCTACAGGGAAAAAAGCAATTCAAAGGCTTAGAACTTGATCCCACAAAAGACACTGTGTTGTGAGGATTTGGGATTGGTGCGTGTGGGCAGTGGCCAAAACAGCAAACAAATTTCACAGGCTGAAGCCTCGCCCGATAAATTATTAAAGTGATGTGAGCGGGGAGTTTTACCCGTGGGTGTGCAGTTTGCGCTTGAGTAACTGTTTGCACGTGAGATCGCGTTCCGAGTGTTAAAAGTTTATATTTTTGTGAGTCCATGTTTGTGAATGTGCTTATGAATGTATGTGAGAGTGGTGAGCGTTTGTGCGTGCGTCTGTGTGTGTGAGTGTGTGTGTGTGTGTGTGTGTGTGTGTGTGTGTGTGTGCGTGTGTGTTTGTGTGGGGAGTGTGTGTGTGTTAGTGTGTGCCATATATCTTCGTGTAAGCAGAAGGGTCGATGTCTCTCCACTCTTTAGAGTCCACGAGTGATAACACCCTGCATACCTGCTGATTGTTCAAGTTTTACACCCGCAGCGAATAATTGAGATCATTTAGGCGGCGGGCTACTTCGACCAAGCTAATCTTGGTCATCAAGGGCTGGGACACATCATTCCAGAAGGCTGACAGAAACGCTGGATGAAAAGACGTTCACACACGGAAATTGAACTCATGTCTTCAGAGTCCAACGATGAAGAGCCTCACCATCTCATTGCAGGAGCCGGTTTCCATAGCAGCATACATCAAGTGAGATCTAATTTGATACGCTCTGGGCTATATTGGTCTTTGTGTATTATTTACAGAGAGAGACAAAAAGGTATAGAATTCTGCATTACAGATTTCTAATGAAAATCGAAAAAGAAAATTACTTACTCGTTCCATTTAGCAGGGAGCTGGAAAAAACGGGATGTAAAATAACGCAAATTATCCCAGAATTGCTGTCCATCTCACTCTAATCGGATAACAAAGAGAAATGGGAAAAACCAAGCCATCGATCAGGAAACATTATAATAGGATCCTTGGCGCGGTCATATATTACATACTAGAGAATTAACCCGAATGAGAAATAAAGGTGAACTCTCTCTGTGTGTCTCTATCTCTATCTCTCTGTGTGTTTATCCATCTTTATATTTCCCTCTCTCCTTCTCTACCTATCTATCTATCTATCTATCTATCTATCTATCTATCTATCTATCTATCTATCTATCTATCTATCTATCTATCTACCTATCTGTCTATCTATCTATCTATCTATCTATCTATCT
>NW_004797633.1:591355-599234 GCF_000002075.1 Aplysia californica | reverse complement strand
AGAGAGAAAGAAAGAGAGAGAGTGAGATGGAGAGAGAGAGACAAAGAGAGAGGGAAAAGAGAAAGAAAAAGAGAGAGGAGCTAGAGAGAATGGGAGAGACAGACACACACATACATGCAGAAGAGGGAATGACTTGTACCTAGGAGATCGGAGGGAGAAAGAGAGAGAGAGAGAGAGAAAGAGAGAGAGAGAGAGAGAGAGAGAGAGAGAGGGGGGGGCATCACAATCGTATCTGAATTGCATATTTATCATTTTTGTTCGGACATAATCATTTTACTAAACTTACTTCAGACATACACGCCCACACTCCACACCACAACGATGATATAACTATCCAATAAGAATTAAAGTTTAGAAGAGCCGCTTACACAGATAAGTCACAATTAACTCAAGACACCCGCGTCTTCCTGTCTGGCCGTAATATCCGGCTCGCACAGACATAAGCCATGCCATTAGTACGCCTTATGCGTGTCCGTAAATTGCTGAGATCGTTAGCACTGAATGTCAAGGTCACATTCTCAAGGAAGCCACGACATTTAGCAGCCATTAGCCTGACACATCACAATCAACCCCTTTATATCTCTGTCGACTGGCGTAGTGGATCTAACAGAAGCAACAAGCATCATGAAGTTCATTTCTTCTTTGACTGGTGCTTGACTATGGATGCTGGAATAGTTATTTGTTTGTGAGTGTGCATGAAAGAAAAAGAGAGCAGATGAAGAAGGGATGGGTGGGGGTACGAGCAAAAGTAACCGAAAGCATGGGTGTGTAAGCTGATTGGCATAAAAATGGGAAAGTATGAGGGAAGAAAATAGAGAGGAGACATTAAAGAATGTATGTGTGAATGTATAAGGAGGGAAAAGGAAGGGTGGTCGGGTGGACAAGTAATTGTCTTTGCCGCCTTAGTTGCTCCATCTCTTGGTCAAGTTTTTCTCTAGGTTTTGGTTTTTATCTACCACTTTTGTTGCTGTTGCTGTTGTTTTTGTTGTTGCTGATGCTGATGCTGATGCTGATGCTGATGCTGATGCTGTTGCTGCTACTGCGGTTACTGCTGTTAAGTGGGTGGTTCGAGGACACCACTGGTAGGTCCTACTTCTTTACTTTCCCGCTATTGTTTCTGTCTGTTTGTCTTACTTTTTCCCAGCACTAACTGACTATTATTGCATCAATGTATGTCTCTTTACTAGAACAAACAAAAGACCAAATCTGCTGTTTTGTTGTTCTTGTTGTTGTTGTTGTCGTGGTCTATCAAATATCATGTACTACGAGAACTCGCAACCTTCGCCCAATCTTTTCCAGGGAAGGTAAATTATGTTTAAACAAGCGTTTATCTCGTTTCCCCTCGTTATCTTGAGTACGCAAATTATCGTAATCCACATTGGAAGAGTCAAAGAGACAAGCTGACAGAGGGTTACAAATTATTGTATCCTGTATACCACGAGACTGTATTGAGTCCGCATTGCCCGAGGCATGTATGGTATGAGTATAATATAGAGGAATTTTGTTCTTATCGTCAGAGCTTGAAAATCACACTCCACGCCCTGAAGATAGACAGGGAAACACCTACTCTTATATACAATCAACGAGAATTATCCAACACAGAAAATAATAATAAAATTATTGTGAAACCATTCTCTTCTACATGTTCCTCAGAGTATTTTCCAGTGCCATTTATTCGTCATTTAACCTATAATTTTTGTAGTTGCACGATGAGGACCGTTTAGCTCTCATCATGCTGCTGAACTTCTGAGGCCGTGAAAAAATTGTTTCAAATTGCTTTCCGTTCGTCTGCACTTCAGCTTCTGCAGAGGGAAAAACCAAAGAAGCTTCTTCTGTCCTCCTGTCGGAAACCTGCTCAAGTGATAGGAGAAACTTGCTGACAAATATACAGCGTTGTCGGCGCCCAACATAATTTCACACCTCTAACTCAAAATAATAACTTGCTGATAAAATAGGTTTCATAAACGTGCAACAAACTCTACACGCAATAGAAAATGATGTGTGCAACATTTTGAGACACACACCAAAACCACACAGTGTTAGCAAGGACCGGGCTGCTGGAAACATGACAGACTCAAACAAAAATTATATTTTATTGTTACTCCTTTTTTCACTCCATCTCTTCTCTGCCTCTATTCCAGATTTCCCCCGTACTTTTTCAGTTTTGTTTGTTGGTCTTTTCTCTCCTGTCCTCCTTTTTTACTTGGATAATAATATTTGAGCCACATATAAATGTTATAAATTTCCGAGAAATATTTGCTTCCGTCACTTTCTCTTTTGCCCTCTGTTTCCTGAGCTCAGTTAGCTTGGTTGCCATCATGCTGGACTACAGAACGAAATCATCTAATTCCAAACCCTCCACCTTGGGTGTTTATGAGCTTGAGTAGTTTTGTGGGTTTTTTCAATGCTCTCAGCCAATTAATTGGGACTATTGTGAATGGACGTTAAATTCAGGCCACACCTTTTAATCGCATTACTACGTCTGAATGGGTGATAAACCCACACTATATATATATCCAGCCTTGTTACACTAGAGAAAATAGAAGTAGGTTTGAGTAAATTTACCTAAGAATCGAAACCGTACCAGTTCCATCATTTCCAATTATTTGGATAGTGATGTCATCCTGATGTGTAATATTTGGTTGAAAAGCGAGCCAAACCTAACACAAATCTACAAAAGCGTTCTCTTGTATTGTGCTGTGAATAGAAGAATGTATCCACACAAACATACCACCAAAAAAAAAGAAACCACTGTCGCGTCGCACAGAATTCTGTGGTGCGTCATCTCCCAAAAGACCGAAATACGTCACGCGTGATATTGAACAAGGACAACCAAAATGTGACCGGGGAATGTTTTGTTCAGTAGTAGTACATTAAATGCCGGGGTATTCTATTTACAAAACCCGGTAAACTGCGGTTCCCTACAACAATTGACTTTGGCAGGGACAAGAAGGAAATCGTTATCGCTTGACTGCCATTTTTATCAGTATTTCCTGTCATATGATTACGATGTCCACCGATTATAGAAACAAAACGGCAGCAGTAAAGGTCGATTAGTTGCCATTGTTTTGTCCTAGATAATACGCCCGTCATGTCAGAATACACTACTGGTGTCTGTGCTGTAAAGATTAGGCTTTTCGCAGTTGAGCGCAGATGACATGAGTTCTATTACGGAATGGGGGAAGATTAATCTGTCATGTATCTCCTCTTTTTTAGGGTGGGGGGTGTTCGCTTTGGGTTGTTTTTGTTTTGTTATGTGTTTGTTGTTTTTTTGCTTGTAGTTGTTTATTTGTTGTTGTTTTTGTTTGTTTGTTTGGATTTTTCCTTATAATATGCTGTAACCAACTCAAATTGAATTTACCCTGGTATACAGATTTGTATGAGAGCATCTAGCTTTCACTGGCAACACTGAGGGAAAACTAGGCAAGGGTATGCCGAGAGCAACATAATTAGGGAACCTAAACAAATGGGTACAGGGGAAAGATCAGGGAAACGTAACTTTTTTAAGAGTATCCGAACAAAGGAATTAATGAATGAAGGTAGAATCATGATTACCGATGTCTGTTACAGATCTGGCACTGGATGATATAGATTTGAAACAAGCTAGCTTTAATTTTAATATGTACCATCTAAATCATGTTAATTACTACTTTTCCAACATTTCGATTAATCTGAACACACTCATTTGGCTGCCAGTGCGTCCTACTGAATATTAGAACACGTCGAAGAGTATTCTGTAATAATAAATTTTACTATACATTTAGCCTACGTTCCCACTCTTTGTCGTGCTGCGACAGGCTTTTCAGCATGGTTTAGTGCGCCTTGTCTCCGCACAGAACCCAATGACCACTTGTCTAAACGTCTTTTTGTACATTTCGCGTCATGCATTGTAAGTCCCAGTTCCCAGACCACTCGACGACTGGAGCACCCATTATATTTGCTTCTCATTCGTATTTTGTGGATCTTTAAAATGTTTCTAAGTGTTGTTTGGTTCCCTTTTGGTTTTTTTTATAGGGCTCTATTCTTTTTTACGGGGTGGGGTAGGGAGAGGGCTCTACAAAAGGCATGGTGGAAAGGGGGAGGGGCCTCAGCAAAAGGTGAGGTGGAAAGGGGGATGGGGGGCCTCTTTGGCAAATTTCTTCTACATTCTTTACCCTTCAGACGGCCACTAGAAATTTCTTAAAGCATTTCAAAATATTTATTTTGACAAGATATACAAGCAACAGGGGCGCACCTGGAGCTCAGTTGGCATTATGCTAAACCATGATATTGTTCGAATTCCCAACGGGGAGTTTTTGAACTCAAAATGTTTCAATCATATTCAAAATAGCTGGTTTTTACCCCCTATTGACACAATTTAGGTCCATTATGAGACGTGTGTCGACCCTGCCTATCATTACGAATTCGGGCTCAAAATGATACAACGTATCGGCAGAAATACCCCACACTCGAAATGATTTCTCCTCATACGGGAATCGACCTCTGGTCTTCAGCGTGCGACGGTAAAGTGCCTTACCACTAGACTCCTCCATAAATGCCTAGAGTTTTCGCCGGCGCACTACGCATCCTACTTGTAAAAGAGTTGAGTGCAGCACGGATAGGTCCTACTACTTCAGTAGTCTCTTCTCTGTTGTTTCTGCCGTTCTGTCGCACCATTTCCCAGCGCTTAATATAATTTGTAATCGTGCTTACGTGCATCCGTTGATTCCGGCTAAGCTTGCATGATTGGTAGATTCTTATTGTTCCAACCCACCTAACAGCAGATGGGAAACAGGTCGTTTGTATTGAATCGGTATAGCTGCTAGTATTTTTCAGTAATCGCCCTAGCCATACTTATAGACCTGGCTAACGTTCTGCTTTTCTTTGGGGTGAGTGGGACATCTGATTATTCTAATCCAGCAATCGAAGAGAGTACTTCCGTGGGGACACTGGGCTAAGCTCTTGTTCTAACAATTTGACAAATTTATGGTCTCACAATTGGCGTCCTTGTTTAAACCGTCTGATCTATCTCGTGCTCTTGAGTCCACCCCTGTCTCCGCGCCTTTCTTTTCTACTCGCACTCAAACATACTGAAGAAACATTCTCTCCACCCCACACCCACACCCTCTTCTTTCAGTCTTTTTTCTGTACGTATAAATATCATTCCACTTCCCCAGTAAGCGCCACCAAAGGAGAGAGAGAGAGAGAGAGAGAGAGAGAGAGAGAGAGAGAGAGAGGCAGAAGGAGACAGACAGACAGACAGACAGACAGACAGACAGACAGACAGACAGACAGACAGACAGACAGACCCATACAGATAAAAGCGCACAAAACATTCACACAGAGACAACGAAAAAGGCACAGATATACAGACGAACTATGACACATGTACTCAGTCACCATGTTAACCCCCCCCCTCCCTTTGTTTTCTCTCTCTCTCTCTCTCTCTCTCTCTCTCTCTCTCTCTCTCTCTCTCTCTCTCTCTCTCTCTCTCTCTCTCTCCCTGCACACACACGACACACACACACACTCACACACACACATAAATACACACACAAACACATACACATTCATTCACTCACTCACTCCTTTCTACACCACTGTATCGCTGATCACGCTTTCCAACACTTCATAATATTAAGAATATTTTCACTGGCACTCTATCCACTCCTATTCCCAGTGCGTCTGGTTTTGCTTGTCATACTATCTACAGAAGGCAGACTCAAAATGATATTCCCTCTGTGTGCACTAAAGAAACCAGTTCGTTTTTTATGTAAATCCGGGGTCGCAGCTTGATCTTGATGATTCATATCCTTACGTGTATGATGCGAAGTTGAAATCGAAGACCCTTGAATTCTCATTGAGGTGGGAGCTATCAGAATCAGAATGTTATAAAGTCGATCTGGCATGAGTTCAAACGAAACTAAATCTTTCTTTGCAAACGCGTCAACTATTTTGGTAATACGGGGTGCCCACTACGGCTGGATCGGGCCGATCGCCCGACTCGATCGCCTGAAACTGAAAACAAACATGTTTGTTTTTTAGGCGATCGAGCCGGGCGATCGGACCGATCGGCCGATCCCATCCGCAGTGGGCACCCCGTATAACATGTTCAAGAAAAAATGCATCAGTTCTTAGTTTTAAGTAAGTATTGTTTATTGGAGAAAGAAAGAAGTATACATACGTCATTAACATGAATTGAGGCATATTACTAGCTCCACATAGATAGATAGATAGATAGATAGATAGATAGATAGATAGATAGATAGATAGATAGATAGATAGATAGATAGATAGATAGATAGATAGAGATTCTACGTAGCAGTGCCTGGGAGGGGGCCAACGCCCTTCAGGTCCAAGCCCCATTACCATGTTTTGATCGTAGGTAAGCTCTCTGGGCCCGACTGTTATACGTACCCTGCTATTACTGCTGGGCCTTGGTGGGCCCTACTACTGCGAGCCGCGCCATTACCACCACTATAATTTGTAAACGCTGCGGGAAGCCTATGGCCTGAAGAAGAAAATTGCGTGTGACAATCCTCCCAGATATCTACTTTGGTGCTGTAAAAATTATACTGAACACAGCTGCGGGTGCTAACAAATGCAGGATGAGAAAGATACTAAAAGAATGTTCACAAAGAAATTGAATTTCTGCTGTGGCATGATAAGTTACTTACTCACACCCCTGTCCCCCATAAATGGTTTATGGTTATTTATATTATGTGAATTTCAAATTATAGTACCATGCTGTGGCGAGACAACCCAAATTCAGGAACACCTCTTTAAGAGTTGGGTTCAGGGTCGTTTTCATCGTACTCTGGCATGGTACCAAACTATGCTGACGGTGCGTCACTAGTGGGATGATTTTGTTTTTTAAAATTTGGAGGGGGGGGGGATGGAGGTTATTATTGGATTTTTTGTGTTTTTAGATAATTAAGTAGGCTGACTGCATCCCAGCACAAGACAGAGGTACTCGATTTTTTTTTAACTTCCTTACTTGGGAATGGAACTCATGACATTTGCATTCCAGGTGGAAGAGCTTAACCACTACACCACAGACGCTGGTAATGAGACGATAACTGGTACACAACCAATAAGAGATGGGGATCTAATGTTAAATTATTCTTTAGAAAAGACAAAGATCGTACATAACAAGATAGTTCACTCAGCCAAAAAAAGTGTCCGGCTGCAGTCTTTGTTTTGAAGCGCTCATTCATTTATCCAGAAGAAGAATAGGAATAGCACAGTTTGTTAGTTTCACTTTTATTGTTCATTTCACAAGTAGTATAACTCTTATCGCAAAGTCCGCACTTTTTTGAAGAGGGCGCCACCGAATTTTGAGGACACTTTTTTAATCGGTTCAAAGAGAAGAGTGAACCATCTTGTCATTTACAATATTGAGTATTCGTGCCGATGCCACTGAATCGATACAACTCCTGTCTCTTGTCCTATCTGATCATCAGACGCTGACACCACGGACCTTGTTCCGTGAGATACCTATATGTCTGTGAGTTATTATTATGGAGTTGCTTTCTGTTTGACCCTCGGCTATTTCAGTGCTTATTTAATCTCAGTTAATGAGCTTGCAGGCCGCCTTGTTTTCTCACGCCAAACACATTTCTGTTGTCACAACAAACACGAGGAACACTATCTTCTTTCCCGTCAATGCTGTGACGGGGGTTGGTTTTTCCTTGTGTATATTGTCTTGGTCAAAGAGCGGCCCTTTTTAAAAACTTTTTTTTTAGCTTGTTCGTTTTTTGTCACCGAACTTGGCTTCTAAGTAGGTCTTACATTTCAAATAAACAAGGTATAACTTTATCATTTAATTCTTGTTGTTTTCCTCTTTCTCTCACCTCTCACTCTCTATCTATCTCTATTTCTCTCTCTCTCTCTCTCTCTC
>NW_004797633.1:586312-591255 GCF_000002075.1 Aplysia californica | reverse complement strand
GGGGGGTTCAACATTTGAAAATTGAATTTCAACAAAGTGCTTCATGAGCAGAAGTTTTTTTTCCAGATTAATTTTTAAAAAACAATTTCTTAAGAAAACAACAACAATTGTAATTGTACCTAGATCTACATGATGCAATGCACTCTTTTCATAAAATGTTCAACACTCTGAATTTGAATTACGACAAATCTTTCTCGAGCATAGCAACCAACACCATAGACTACAAAACTGCATTGTTCTTTCTTCTGTTTTATAAAACTATTTTGTAATGTATAAATTATTTGTGAACACAGCTGTTGGGTGTACATCAGTCCCCCCCCCCTTCTACACACACACACACACACACACACACACACACACACACACACACACACACACACACACACACACACACACATACACCGCTCTATCACCAGCTGCGTCGACGAGTCAGTACTTCAGACCACAACATTACTGTCAGTGTCACTAACAAAAATATACTGGCAGACGCACGTACAGACACACAGGCAGACACATGGACAGACACGTGGACAGACACGTGGACAGACACACGGACAGACACGTGGACAAACACACAGACAGACATGCGGACAGACACACAGACAGGCAAATGGACAGGCACATGGACAGACACATGAACTACCAGACTATCTATCTAAGTACAAGGCATGTTGGGTTGTTTCAAGGTACTAATTATGGATAAATGCTCTCTCTCTCTCTCTCTCTCTCTCTCTCTCTCTCTCTCTCTCTCTCTCTCTCTCTCTCTCTCTCTCCGCTCTTTTTCCCTCTTTCTATCTCTGTCTATCTCTCTCTCTCTCTCTCTCTCTCTGTGTCGTTCTGTGTGTCTCTCTCTCAGAAACACACACACACACACACACGCGCGCGCACAATTTTGTAGTTTTCTCTTCTTCATACTCGTCGAAGGGACCATTTGGCAAAAATTGTGGCGCTCACTCTAGAAGCAAAGGGCATCAGCCCCTCGAAGTGCTAACCAAGCACTATACCTTTCTGGACAGCGTGCATCTGCTCCAAAGCAACTTAACTCGACCACCCCACCCCGTCTCACCAAATGATCATTTCGAATTCATATCCCCCCCACACACACACAAAAGCGCAGAAGATAGTCACTAAGCTTCATAACAGACCACCATAAACATTAAGATAAAACACCTCTAAACAGCTCGATCTACAACAATGAAATAGTACTAATAGAACGTTTTAGCACGGCTTCGGCGAACTGCGCTGCACGCGGAAGGAAAAGAGTAGCCTTGACCCCTCTGTCATCCACATCTCATGTCCGTGCAGGCCAATCGGGTCCGATATTAACCCCGGGAGGTCCGGACGGTCCGTCTGAGGTGCTATGATAGATAGACGGGCGCTGGATCAATAGTTCTTTGCTCTCACAGGGCAAGATTACTCCGATTATACAAAGCATGTCGTTGTCAAAGGATACTCAGCAGAATATGGATGTTTAGAAGTCGGGAGGAGGAAAGACGATTTGTGGGAGGGGTGGGAGGGCTGGGAGGGGATTAGAGGTGGGAGGGTGGATAGGTATGACTGACATGTGGACACAGACAGTCCCCTTCCCCCACCCAGCACACACACACACGCACACACACACACACACACACACACACACACACACACACACACACACACACATATACACACACGCACGTATACGCTTGCACACATACACAGATAACACATTCACATAATATACATACACATTATATGTACATACATATTTATTTATTTATTTATTTATTTATGTATTTATTTATTTATTTATTATCAATATTCCTACCACAGTTGCTTTTATTTACATTTAATCATTACTACTTTTGTCATCATCATTGTTATATATAACCCATATCATTACATACAAAATGTATACAATAAAATATAGACTGAAGCACGGATGGAGCATTGCTAGAAATATCAGTTGTACTACATGTCCTGTTTGTACTTACTTGCAACGGACAAAGACCATCCATGGAATCAGGGTACCACCACAAGCTGTGCTTAATCATCGCTGGGCGTCAAGGGTTGCAGTGCCCCAGAGATATAAAAATGTGCCTTTGGGAAAGGGCGGCTTAACCTTATTTTCCCGAGGTCCTTGATTCCCGAATGAGTGCTGCTTGGAAATGGGTAAAGGCGAGATACGTGAATGTTTGAGAATAATATTATTATGATGATGATGCACTCAACAAAACGTGAGCTATGTGTTGATAAAACGAGTTGTCTTTTGTGATGAATGAAAGTATATTTCGCATGTTGTTGTTTTTTACATCCAAATGTTGGTTTCGAAGGCGATGGCTTGGCTGAGTGGATATTGTGGGAAAAAAGAATAATGGAAGAAAAACACTGCATTTGTTTTGATTTCTTCAATTTCGATATTTTCACCGAAAAGTGATATTTCTGCAAAATGCTGTTATCTGAACGTAACTTTTTAACAGTTCCTCTCCCAACAAAAATATCGTGATCAAAAGGACGTTGTCCCTTGCCCTTCGTCCCAAGGACAAGTTGTAATTATGCAGGGGGAAAATTGCATTTTTATACTGATTCCATCAGCCGAGAAAATGAATCTTCAGGGTTAGAATTGGGGGAGGGGGCTTGAGGGGGGGGGGGGTATTCAAGTTTTCATCATATTCCAAAAATGTAAATTCATTTTTTTAAGAAAAAGAAAGAAAGAAAAAGGGGGAAACGCGATTCAAGATATCAAAGCGAAGATTCTTTTACATGTTATGATTTGTCATAGCCTTTCCAACACATCATTCACTAACAATACATTGCGATTGCTTTTGGATTGTGGGAGGTATTACTTACCATATATCGAGCTGGTTTTGTTTTAAGTTTCTTTTTGTTAAAACTCTCTAAAAAGTGATGTTTCCATGGCAACCGGAAGACCGATAGCTAACAAAACCAAGTGAATCTTCCTTCCTCGCTAAAGCCAGAATCTATATCAATGCGAATCTGTCCACATATAACCGCCGCCCCCTCCCCCCTCCCTTTTTTTCTCCTAAATCCTTTCCCAAATGTTCTTTACAATATTGATAGAGTAATTAGTTCGTTTTTTGTTTACACTCATCTTTTTTATCTTGGAAATAATATTATATTACAGACAACGTTTTAAAATTGTTTGATTTGGCTTGCCCATGTTTCTTCTTTGGACTACAGATAATAGGGCATTTGAGTCGATTCGTCACCGTGTAAATAATTGGCATTCATCTAAGCAACAAACCAATTATAATGTAATCGGTTGAGCTGTGAGTACACACTAAAAAGACGTAACCAAAACAAATCCTGGTTTCCAGGTGTGACGTAGAGTGGGATTTGCCCACGCAGATGTGATCATTTCCGGGGGTATTTGTACGGGCTGGTTTGTTTCGCTGCTTTGACGTTATTGTTTTGTCATGGCTGTGTTGTTTATTCAATTGTTTGGGCCTTTCTTGGAAAAGGCAGTCTTGTTTGTTTACATTGCAAATTTGATTGATAGAATGCAAAGCATTTGCACAGAGGTGAAAAGGGATGTAGTATACAAAAACGATAATACAGAATAATAACATCGGAATACGATTATAAATTATATTGATGGGAATGGATTGGGCCACTGAAGTTCCTGATGAGCAGTGGTGTGTTTGGGTTTTGTTTGGGTTTTTTTTTCTTTGTTCTTCTTTTGGGGGGGAAATGAAGAGAGAACTACAGACGAAATTGTCCAAGGTGGTCACTCATTGTCAAGGAAAAAGTCTCAGGCAGATGGACATCTTGGACAATTTCATTACGATAGAGTAAAAAAACAACAACGCTATGACAAGGAGTGGCTATTTTGTACGATTGATTGTCTTGGACAGTAGCTATTAGAGCAGGCCCGACTATACCTTAAAGAAGAGGAGGAATGCTGTACGTGCTGACCTCTGCATGGTCCATAAGAACATAATACAAAGTGATATTGAGAATGTTTAAAGGAAAGTGTAAAGTTTTCTTTTACAAGCACTGTCTGGTTCGTGACTTTCCTTATTTCCAGTTTTCTAGACTAAAAGTCAGCTCCAAAAGAATAACATATCAACAACAGAAGCCACCGATCTAGCCCTTGACCGAAAATTGCACCTCCCCTCTACATAGTATGTCGATATAGTATTAGATGGAAGGCTAAAGTAAAGTGCTAATGGTTCAGTGTTCGTGCAAGGGGAGTGGGGGATGTTTAGGCGTAGAGGGAATTCGGAATAGGTTTCTTCGGTACAAATACGTCGTGGAGGACTCGGATAGCGATGGTGGCATGGAGGACAGTAAAAGAATGTCGTGGAAATGCTGGGTCCAGCAATGTGTCTTACCCTGAATAGTAAGATGCTGTTTGTTTGACCTGATAAGTCGGGTTTGGGGGGGGGAGGGAGGGGGTACTGGAAGTTATCCTCTTGCTAGGGGCAGAATGAGTGAGACACACGACACAAAGTAAGAGAAGGGGGAGAGCGATTGAGAGAGTGAACAACAGAGGGAGGAGAGAATACTTCGGTTAACACAATGCTAATAAGCTTTCTGATGACACACTTTTAATGTTGCCCCGTCAAGATTTCGAGATTTTGCTTCACCAAAAATAGCGTCGTGTCTGCATACACTCAACACAACTTTTAATATCATACAGACGTGCCTTGTCAACAAAAACTCCTCACGAGGAAAGAGAGAAGCCAAAGGACGACCGACCACAATCGTCTCTGCTTTATGTCGTGCGCCTTTATTCTAGAACAAGAGAAACGCCTCTTTTGGCTGCTGTAAGGAATCGCATTGCTGAAAGAAGACCTGTTATTGTTCCGGTCTGCTGTCAACAAAGATACATTCCCTGTCCTTTTCAAGTGTAAGTGTCTGAGCGTCTTCCGACATGCGGGGGAATATTAGACATATTTGTATTTGCCCCTTCTACTTTTGTCTTCTTAATAATGATAATA
>NW_004797633.1:578895-583963 GCF_000002075.1 Aplysia californica | reverse complement strand
GGGGGGGGTATTTACTCTATGGAGGACAGACTTTCAAAAGTGGCACAACCAAGGATCGTCAGGACAGTCACACCCCTTGCGCTCAAACGTTTCAACTCGTGTAATACGTCATATATAATACGTCATAATGTAGGTGACCCATCAGACCCTTTCCGGTGGAAGATGGTGGTAACCCGGATGAGATCAATATTGTATTATCGTATTACCGCCCGTAGATAACATTTGCCGCGAGGGAGACTTTCGTCGGATCCTGATCATGAAGGAATGAATTATTCCCCTTCTCTGTCGCGAAACAGAGGGTTGGGGGGGGGGGAGGTTCCCTCTCTCCTTTTTCTTTTAACTTATTGGTCTTTTCTGTTTGGTTTCATTCAAATCAAAGTTCATGTTTCGTTTTGATTTTGTCAGGTTTTTTATTGTTTTTTTTTAATTGTTTTTTTTTTTTTTTTTTTTTTTTGGGGGGGGGTTGCTTTTGTTTTTGTTCTTTGTGTCTCTGGTTCTAATTTTGTTGGTTAAGAGGGTTTTGAATTTGTTTGTTTTGTCTTTTTATTTTTTTATTGTGGGATGTTGTTTTCTTTTGTATTTCTATGGTTGCGGGGGTGGGCGGGAGTATTTCGCAACACACGTTATTTTATGTCGATTGATACGTCTCTATGACAAGGAAGAGTGAGGTACGTTATAACGATTGAGAATACGTAGGAGAGAGCGAAAGGGGGGGGGTGGGGGGTTCTGTTAGATAGCTTTTTTTTTCTTTTCCTCTACTGTTTTCCTTGCCGGCCCTTGTTCCCTCATCACGGAACTACTGCTGGTGTTTCTGGGTGCCTCTCTCGAGAACAATCACTTATTCAAACAAGCAGGCTGTGGCTTTGAAGGAAGCGTACGCATGAGGACTTGGTTTTTTTCTTCGAGGTCGTAAATAATTAGGTGACATGAGAGTAACATAACGGGTTCTCCAATCGACAGGTTAGATTATATAATTAGGTTGGGTTTTTACGGGTAACAAAAGTGGAATCATTACGGATGTCTTTCAGTTCGATGGGTGGTAAATGGGTTAATGGTTTTGGGGCTTTTCTTTTGATATAGGTGTAAATGTCCCCATCGACATAGTTTAGAGTGGCGCCGGATGCCTGCTGGTTAGGCTTCCGGACTCTTAATCGTGAGGTTGCGGGTTCGGAGGTTCGATCCTGAGCTCGGTCCGACGATGTGAAGATGGGAAAGGCACTAGGCACGAATTTCCCATTTGTCTCGGTCTTTTCGGGGATTGACGTTAAACTCGGAGGTCCCGCCTCTTAAACAAACTTACAGTGTTGATAGGGGCGTTAAACAAATACCTGAACAGTTCGATGGTTGGTTGATGGGTTAACGGTTTTGGGCTTTTCTTTTCATGCAGGTGTAAATGGCCCCCATCGACACAGTTTAGATCATTATGGAGGCGAGTATCCATCCTTCATATCAGGACTCATCCGGGCCGAGAGGGATACAATGTCCCAACAGAAAGAAAGACATACCCAATAGCAATTCTTCCCATGCGGCATCAAACTCGGGTCTTCTGCGTGTGACGGTGAAGGGCCTAGCTGCTACACCACAGGCGCCGGTAAGCGTGTAGGAGTATAACTGATAGAGAATCTTCGTCTTTTTGGGTTTTTTCCGTTGGGATGCTGCATCCTTCTCCATCTGTTAGATTTGTATCTCTGTCTTCCAGAAAAGATTTTTATAGTCTCTTTGGGGGCTCTCGTGGCCTAGACGTTAAAGTGTTCGCTTCCCACTTAAAGGTCCCGGGTTCGAATCCGGGTAGCCACGGAAAAAAAATGTATTCTCTAAAATTGTCACCTCCATTCCTGCTCTGTAGTAATGTTCTGTCGTCTGCTTTCGTCTCCACTTTCTGTCCCCAACCCCCTCATCTCCTTTGTCCCCTCCTCTGGGCCACTGATTATTTTTTGCAGCCTTTCTACTGCTACTCCTTGAGTCCTTCTTACTGCTGTCTTTCAGCCACACACCTGATCTTCTGGTAGTAATGATCTACACATAGCGGACAAGAGCGAAAAATCTCGGAGGTCCCGTGTGCAAGTAGCGCACGTTAAAGATCCCTTGGTGGTCTAAAATCGATAAGAGAGGCTTCGGCCGCAACCGGGCAAAATCAAAATTCCCTACCAACTGAAAATGTTTAATGTGTCCCGCGCGATCATATGACCTTGTGCAGTTTCGAGCGCCATAAAACACTTACCATTTTAAAAAATAGATCTAGTACCTTTACCTCTTTTCTCCTCAAATATAGCAATACCAACGGTTAGACGGTTCAGCAGTCCACTTTATTAAATGCAAAAGGTGGGAGCTTTTTTGCTTTTTGTTTGTTTGTTTGTTTGTTTGTTTGTTTTGATAAGTGTTTTACAGGGCCCGCAGCTGCATAAGGTCATATGAACGAGCGGAACACATTAAACATTTTCCGTTTAGGAAGGAAGTTTGATTCCTATGTGGTTCAGATATGTTATAAAGTGTTACCGTATTCAAACCCCACCCTTGACTGGCATGCTAGTCGAAGGAGCCCACTTCCCAGAAGATCGAAATTATGTCGATGGGAGCGTAACACATTTACAAATCATCTTTCAACCTTTCTAGCATTGTCTCTGAATCTTTACCCCTCCTTCTAGCGTGCTCGTAAAGCACCTTAGCCCCCCTTTAGCACGAGGTCTAAGCCACTCTGCAACCAGCACGGAATGTCCGAGGGACAAAAACGTTTCTTTGCTCACGGCAAACAGTCAAAGTGGGACTGATTACTGCTCCTGCACAGCGGCACGTCTCACGACTTCCCATTTACTGCTGGATTCGTTTTTTTTACACACACACCCCCCCCTCTTTTTCTCTCTCCCCTCTCTCCCTCTCTCCCTCTCTCTCTCTCTCTCTCTCTCTCTCTCTCTCTCTCTCTCTCTTTCTCTCTCTGCCTCTGCCCCTTCTCTGTGGGGGGTACCCCACTTCCGATGAGCCATGACAACCGATTAAACAGTAAACAGTGACCCATATCAGGGGGCAGCTGAACTAGCATCCGATGGTGCTTTGAGCTGCCTGTGATTGCATCATTAGTTATTACTTGTCTCCTCTTTTTTCCCTTTAAAAAAATCGTACTTCTGCTTTCCTGTTTTTCTTTTCTTTGTGTTTCTGATGGACGGAATCGCCATCTTGAACTCGTGTAGGTGATTTGGCACAGTAGGAAAACTATCATTTTCAAGATATAAGATGGGGCGAAAGAAGGAACAGAGGGGGAAAAAAAGGAAATAATCGCCACTTAAAATACCCACATACTTGATGAATTATAATATCCCAGATTTGACACTACCACCATCACTGCTCTATAAAAACTTCTCTGCACTAGTGCGCTCCATGGGCGTGCAAACGAAGGGCAAAAACACCAGTCACACAACCACCAAGTGCATGGGCAACCTTTGCATACTTGGCCTTCATTTTGTTTCAAATAGAGTCAAATGGTTCGATCCCCTGGGAACCAGAATTACTTCAGAGTACTCAATCTTTGGTACTACAATACAACCATAAGATTATGATATTTCACACTTTTCAACATCCTAGCATAGAAGTTCACGTGAGTTACTTTTCTTGCTGAGGGTTTGCAAATCATCACAGAACATAATGATATCTGTTAAATTGCTATTTCTATTTCAAACTTGTTAAGGGAGGGGGGGGGGATTCCCTTTCTTTACCATCTAGATTTGTCACCAGATATGTAACATTTCTGTTATGATGAACTGACTTACTTTACTGTATCTGGCGCTTATATCATTGGGTGTCGCGGGAAGGCAAAGACTGGGAGTCTTGGTTAACTGGAAAGCCTCCTGGAGCAGGAATTCTGAGCTTTTAAAGTGTGGGGGGTTTTTTTTACTTCTCCAACCCACCCGTCAATGGGTCATCCTCTCGCTCTCTAGCCAGGTATTCTTACGTTTTAAGCTTTTAGGGCAAGTTGACTGATATGCATGGAAGTTAGATATCCAAGCTATTTGATTCTTCGCTTTCAAACCTTTTTCTTCTTATGATTATTTTAAGATCAGGGTACTGTAGCTTTTCTAAGAGCCTTCAAAGAAAGGAATGAATGGAGAACCATGATTACCGATGTCTGTCGCAAATGTGGCACTCGATGATGATGGTTCCAAGCTTCTTTTTGCATTCTATATTTTGTTCTCATCCCACCAGATGATTTGCCTTGTGTGGCTGATTTGAACAGAAAGTGATCCTTATTACCCGCTGCATCAGAATAATAGGGCTTCACCTTGGAACGGGTGCCGATAAATCAAATGAACCCAGTCCGCAGTATCTGATCGGATCCGTTCACGTCGGGTAATGGCGACGGCCGGTTCACACTAGTTCAAATGTCCTTCTGCTTTGCTTCTTCGATGTTGACCCGGAAGTGCGATAAAGCCTATCACATTCCACGGTCACAAAGGAGATCCGACTCCGCAGTGTCATGTGACACGTAGTCGTAGTCTTCTGATTGGCTGTTGGCACGATTTCCATCAAAATATGGGCTCGCGTGAAATAGAAGACAAAAAAATATTCAGTTTCTGGAGGATTTTATTAAACTATTGTGTCACAATGATATCTTTTGTTCATGCGGGAACGAAATCGCACTGCCCTCAAAATACGCGTTTGTATCAAACGACACCAAACAGAGATTTTTAGTTTTAGTCTTAGCAAGAGTTTTACGGCACTTGCAACACAATAAAGTCATATAAGTTACAAGGGATTAAAAAACACCCAAAAAAAAGGAGGGGAGATAAAGACGATAGATGTTTGATAGGAAAGAAGAAGCAAACCACACCAGTACACCTGTCAATCACTCCAAAAACAGAGATTTGACGACACCTTCCGCAGTGTGTACTGCAGAATAGAAAGCACGACATCGGGGTTTATTTTTTCAGCATGACATATTACTTAACTCAACTATAGAAATGATTACGTAAAGTGACACCCCTGCCCCTGAACTGTGATATTAATAATTACAACCCCCCCTGTTTTTTAATCCCTCTCACACGCAAACACACACACGTACACACACACACACACACAC
>NW_004797633.1:576629-578574 GCF_000002075.1 Aplysia californica | reverse complement strand
ACACACACACACACACACACACACATACGCACACACAAACACAAACAAACTAACAAAAACCACCCCCTCCCACACACACACACTCTTAAACACGCTCAGATTTTTTAAAGTAGTTCCAGCACTGCTGATCGTCCAGTGTTTGCTAGATTTAAAAGAGACTTTCACGTTTTGCAGTCTTGCTACATTTTTCTGGAAAGCTTGCGCGTTCGGGCGATCAGTTTCAAGTTAGAAACCAATCTCTCAATGCGGCCAGTGCTCCGGCACCAGCTCACCAAAGGTCAATGGATCAAAGCGCCGACTATTTAAACCACGAAAGAATTGTAGATTCTAGCTTTACAGTGAAACTGAAGCAGTCATTCGTTTTACAGTCAACGTCTCGAAAAGATCAGTTTGAAAAGATTTCCTATCCCCTTCCCACACCCCCACCACTCCCTTTTCTTGCCCCTGGCCCATTAGGTACCCCCGTCTCCCCCCGCCCCACCCCCACCCCTTTTCCGCCCCTGGCTCATTAGGTCTCTTCGTCCCCCTCCCCCCACTCCCCTTTTCCGCCCCTGCCGATTTAGGGTTCTAGACTCATGACTCCAGAAAAGTAGCGTCCTACATTCTGGTTCTCGACATACAGCCTATCAAATTAAGCTGCATGGACCACACTAAGTAGGAGTAACTCGGGATTCTTGTCTTTCTTTTCATATATCATAATATCCAATTCAAATATGTATATGTGTCACGGCGCAGTGGAATCAGGCTCTCGTCAATTTTTTAGCATATGAAGTAATTGGTATCATCTAACAGCTTGTTTATTTGCCTTGCTTTCAGTGAAACAAATACCCATCTATAGAAGTTGAGATCGAAAGAGGTGGGATCTACTGGTTTAAGTATTAAAATTAGTGAGAAAATGGCCGCCAAAGTTTTGGGACTTCAATAGCTTGGGAGTCCCTAAAGAAACTGAAAAATTACATATTGTGTACTTTTAATCAGCGTTTTTCAGTAAATTTCATATGGAAAAGTGTTTCTAGGTGGACATAAAGGGTGTTGAGTAAAATTTAAAAAATTCGATCAAAATTGTCAAATTGGTGGGAAAATGCCTGTTCCTTCGATTGTATCAATTTGACGAGCGCCTGGTTTCACCTTGGTGCCTCACACATTGTGTTCTATGTTCTTGTATGGGTTATTTTTAGAATCTTTAGAATTATCTTTCAATGTTTGTCACCTAATTTAATGTCATGAAATGTTACACAGTCTTCTGTGTTGTTTACATTTTTTTGTTTGCAAATGCGAGCGTCTGTGGTAAAACAGTTGGTTGGATGTTGTGGAAGAGTTGAATAGACGACAAAGAGAATGAGAGTGAGAGAGAGAAAGCGAGAGAGAGAGAGAGAGAGAGAGAGAGAGAGAGAGAGAGAGAGAGAGAGCGCAACAGACAGACGGATAGACAGACAGACAGACAGACAGACAGACAGACAGACAGACAGACAGACAGACAGACAGACAGACAGACAGACAGACAGCGACAAAATTGAAAGGGAGCTTTCCTACGGTAGGGGATGAGAGGGTGCTGTATGAGAAAATCCTATTTAGCTAATGTTGGAAAAGGGAAAGCCCACTGAAGGGAGTCACAAACTAGAGAAAAATCCAACACTGTAAACGTCTTAGAAGACAAGAGGCTGCATTGTGCCGTTGTCAGTTATAGATGCAAAAGAGAAGACGGGGGGCAAGGGTGATATTCGTCCAGAGATGGGTAAGTCATGTCAAGTGGTTCAGACGATAAATGGCGAGAAATAACAGTGCAGGCAAGCAAATAAAGAAATACTTTGTAAATACACACACATAATATATTATGTTATATTGTCATGTGTGTGTTGGGGGGGGGATGTCGATGGATAGATAGATAGATAGATAGATAGATAGATAGATAGATGGATAGATAGATAGATAGATAGATAGATAG
>NW_004797633.1:573914-575092 GCF_000002075.1 Aplysia californica | reverse complement strand
TCTGTCTGTCTGTCTGTCTGTCTGTCTGTCTGTCTGTCTGTCTGTCTGTCTGTCTTTTTCCCCAGCACTAAATGACCATTATTGTGTCGATATGCTTCTCTCCGATCAAACAAACTCACAATCCTGTAATTGTAAATGCAGTGTGGTATGAGGCGATATAATGTGAACTAAGATTAGCTGCAATAATTACTAGGAGTGCATAGACTCCAGAGAAGGTCACCAAAACCAGTTATCTTAACGACGTCTGGGACGGTGTCATTAATATTTACGCTTCAGAGTCTGGGTAATTCAGAGCCCTGGGAAATATACGACGTCTAATAATTATATAATTGTATAGTAAACCCATGTCAGAATGTTATGTCACCATAACCTGAAGCAGGGGATCCCAAGAGTCTGAGGAATGGGTTCGAAGAAGAATTCACTTTTTTAAAATAAAGTAATAAAGTTTCCAAAACTCACACTGAATGCGTTTAAAAGGACACATTATTAAATTCAATTAAATACAAAGGTGCTCTATAAAAGTTTGAAATTACCCATTTGCAACACTCTTTCTTCTACGCCATAAATATAGGTGTATCATATCACCGACTGCATCGTCATTATAGCCGCTTTTTGTTGTCTCTAAAAATGTTTCTGCAAAGCGTTTGCACCATGAGCGACGAAATGAGTAGCAAAACACCAGTTTCACTACAGTCAAGTGCGCACGGCACATCCAGATCTAGAACCCATAAAAACATCTTTTGACGTCATCAGTTTTGACGTCATACGAAAGTGATCTCAACCTCGCTTGCTACATATTGGAATTCCATCCTGTACTGACAGTGACAGCAAATCAAATATGTGGGCACCTAGGACTAGGATACTGTTTACGGGCGTTACAAAATTAATAAAGGTCGCAGGGATTGACGCTCGACCGTAATTAAAAGGTATGAGCTGTTTTGAAGGCGTTTCCATGGAAACGCTCCAAGCAGGTGATAAACTCGAGAGGGAGATTTAGTTGGTATGGATTTGTATTGGACTGAATAGGAGCACTGGCATGTCAAAGGAAAATAAAGCTTAATATGGCATCCTTTACAATTGAGCTCGTGCGTAAGTGCGCCATGTACGTGTACTTGATCGGGACAATAAATCTCGATTCCCATTCTTAAAATGTTAAAGATATAATAAAATAAAATAAA
>NW_004797633.1:570413-572507 GCF_000002075.1 Aplysia californica | reverse complement strand
CAGACAGACAGACAGACAGACAGACAGACAGACAGACAGACAGACAGACAGACAGGGGGAGGGAGAAAAAGGAGAAAGGGGGAGACGACAGGGATGTTAACTGTAAAAAGAAAAGAAGCTAAAATGAAAAAAAAATCCATGTTCTTCAGTGAAAACTTAATTGAATTTATGTGACACCCAAAAAGCCTGTTTGTGAGCGCAGTGCTTCAGATGCTGACTGCTGAGACTTTGGTGCTGTTTCCTTTAAACGAGCACTTGAAAGCCATAATCAATCCTTCAGTTATTTCATTTATTGATCCTTTTTGTCTTCTCACGCGCTCCAGCCTTCTTTTCATCCATTGTTGGCTTTCAGGTTTTTTTTCTCTGTTATCTTTCTGTCGCTCATTACTTCTTGGATGCATTGAGGGGTTTTTCCTCGGTCTTTTCAAGCTTCGTTGCTGAGAATGTATTTTCAAAGGCATGGTTTGATGCGTTTTGTTTTAATTTTGATTGTTTTGGGTTTGTTTGGGCCTGTTTGTTTTTTTCAATTCAAGACAGAATTATACCTTTCAGGCTTTTTTTTTTGACGTTGTCAATGTAGTTGGAACTTGTTTAACTAGGTTGTTCTCACACAAATCTGGGACAATATTTTCACCTCTCCTGACCATTGTTTGGTGCGTAGGTATTCGAGCTGAAATGGCTTGAAGACTTTGTATCCTCGTTTCGGAAAAAAACGTTTATCAGGGACGAGAGGAGAGGGGGGGGTATTGCTTTGTTGTGGTTACTGTTGCTGTTTTGGTTTGTTGCTCTTCCTGTTGGAGGTGGGGGTAGGGGTGGGGTGGCTGGGGGGGGGGGTTGGGGGCGAGATAAATTCAATCAGTGTGTCATGGGTACAAAATGATTTCATTTCCTTTTTAAACATTTTATTTCGGATACTATATAGACGTTTCATTTTGGTTGTCAAAACAGTGACTGTCGAAGAAGTCCGCCTGCAATACTTAGACATTATGAATAGCAATTTTTACTTCGCGCTTTTCTTGGACAACAGCAAACTTTATATGGGGTGGTTGGAGGGGGGGGGGGCTCTGACTTGGTTTATTCCTCCTTTTCTATCAAATTTCTATTGTCCATATTTCTCCTCCTTTTCTTTGTATATTTCCAGAGACCTCTCTGATATTACTCTCTAGCAACACCTCTCATGTCTGGCACCTATACGACATATGTGTGTTGCAAGTGCCGTAAAAATCTGACTAAAACTAAAGCTGAACTAAACTTTATATCATTTTCTCTCATCACGTTATTATATAGTTCAGTCCACTGGCTCTCCCGTTATGTTAGTGCGGGGACAGGCAAGGAGGATCTTCCACACGCCGTTCACAGTACATGTAGTTGTCGGCCAGATCAATAGAAAGTAATAGGCGTATCAATAGAAGAGGGAGAAATGGTGTAATGACCCTTTCGTTCCTTCATAAACACCTCCATAATACCAACCGGTGCTTGATAACGTTACACGCACTCATGGTGGTGAGCAGCAAGTGGAACGCGAGCGAAATTATGTCGGAGTCGGAAGCCCCGGATTCGGTGCTTTAGAGGTAGCATTACTCTGTGCAGTCGGTGGGTTTTCTCTCCATGAGTGTCAATAACAGAGCTCCTTTATAATATCTTAGTATTAGCTGAAAGATCGTTGGCCCACCTTGCTCCATCAGTTTGGAACTCTCTTCCCCAACCCTTGAGACATACTGCAACATCTGAGTCTAAATTTAAAATATCTTTAAAGACATATTTTAATTACATCATTTTATATCAGTAGATTCATGTTCGATGCAGTGTTATGTAAATGACTATGTATCCATTTACGTATTTTGCGAATTGCATTGTGTAATAGTATATCATTTTATTATGTATTTGTATATGTTCATTTCGTAACGATGTGTAAGCGTGCGCGTGTGATAAGCAAGTAGATGTATATGTGTGAGTGTGTGTGTGTGTGTGTGTGTGTGTGTGTGTGCGCGCGCGCGCGCACGCGCATGTAATTGGCATACATGTGTGTGCACGTGTGTGCGTGTAATGTGCACGTGAGTGTGTGTGTGTGTGTTTGTGTGTGTGTGTGTGTGT
>NW_004797633.1:569091-570313 GCF_000002075.1 Aplysia californica | reverse complement strand
TGTGTGTGTGTGTGTGTGTGTGTAAATATTGTTCGTACATGCATTTATGCAAAGCGCTTAGAGCTGAGTCCACATGGGAGTGGGTGCTATAGAAATGATCTACCTTATCATTATCATTATTACACTTTATTTTTGTCTGTGTGTTTTTGCTCTTTACTGTACACTTGTGTATTTGCCTGTATATTCATATAGACCTGTTTACTCTCACTCCGAGTAGTCTATTTATGCCCCCTCTCTCTCTCGGTCTACTTCTCCGTATAATATGTTAACCATTCGTTTATTAATAAAAAAAACAATTCATACGTCTGTCACTGAACTGAACTTGCTATTCTATTTATCTCCCAGTCTATTGATATTTCCTTTTTTTCGATCTGTTTGTCTATAAGTCTTTCCGTTTACTTTCACTTCTAATTATCTATTTATCGATAAACATGGCCACGCGCATATGACCTTATGCAGTTGCGAGCGCCGTAAAACACTTACCTACTTACCAAACATAGTCAGGGCCCCATCGATCTATCTACCAGTGTAGTAGTCGATGGTCGAACATCTGCCTTTTGTACCTACCTGTTAACCTCCCTAATATGTATTCATATTATGTCTATATTATAATGTCCATCTATCTCTGTCTAGCAATTTCCTTTTTAAAAGCCTCTTGGCATTCGTCCATCAATATCATATTTCTACTGTACTTTTGACCATCTCTATATCTCTAATATTTCCCTACCTGTCCGTTTTAGTCAAACACTGTTTCTCTAATATCACCCAACCTGTCCGTTAAATTCAAACACTATGTCTCTAATATCACCCAACCTGTCCGTTAAATTCAAACACTGCTCTCAAATATCTCCCTACTTGTCCGTTAAAGTAAAACACTGCTCTCTTGATTCGACGACTAAACAGTATTTTAGTATTGATTGCTACTTGAACCCCCTTGGTGGACCCGCGGACTAGGTGTACATTATGATTATACCCGACCAGAAGGCTGTCCTGGGTTCTCTTCGTAAATTATTTATCTTTATCAGTTCCACTGGCGTGGGGTTAAATATAGAATACTGTTCTTAGGCCAACAGTAAACAGAGAAGTGAGCTGATCAATAACTTCCAAAAAAACAAACTTTTCTTCTCTTTCTTTCTTCATGTCTATCTATCTGTCTACCCATCTATCTATCTATCTATCTATCTATCTATCTATCTATCTATCTATATATCTATCTATCTAT
>NW_004797633.1:566993-568460 GCF_000002075.1 Aplysia californica | reverse complement strand
TCAACTTCCTTACTCTAGTCACAAGCGAGGATTTGTCATTATTATAATTCATATTAATATGTACTTCCGTGGGCGATGAGACAGAACGATTTTGCACCCGGTCAAGAAATATGAACATGTTAGCTGCACCATTACCCGTAAATGGTGAAGTAATAATTATTGTGTCTTTGAACTTATTGTCCCTTTCTTACTCTTTGACTTTCTAGACGGTCACTTTGTCTTTCGCTGTTAGTTTACAGAGTAGTTTGAATGGTATTCAAAATTTCCTTCCCACTTGCTTCGGTCATGACAGAGATGGGCGTTGAGTTCTGAGGTCAAGTGTTACAAAGGAGGTGGGTATTCATCATCATCACCTAGTGCCAGATCTGCAACAGACATCGGCGATCATGGTTCTCCATTCATTCCTTTGCTCAGATGCCCTCAAAAAGGCTCCTTTCCCCGATCCTTCCCCGTCACCCACTTGTTCAGGCTCCCGAAGTAGGTTGCTCTGAGCCTACCCCTGCCTCGATTGCCCTCAACCTATGGGTATTAGAGGGGGGGGGTATTTAATCTACATTTAGACCTGTATCTTTCCTTTTCTTGGGGGGGGGGTTTCAATGGAGGTGTTTTACGGCCCCATCAACACAATTCAAATAATTCTGCTGGCGAATGTCTGCCCTACCTGTCAAGGCCAACACTGGAGGGAGGGATACAATGCCCCAGCAGAAAGACTGATAATATAATATACTCGGCCAAAAATACCCACACACGGGAATCGAGCCCAGGACGTTTGCGTGCGACGGCAAAACGCCTAACCACTGCACCACAATTGGTCGCTTTTAAGGACAGCTGGCAAACCCAGATTTCGGAGGTTTCCAGAAATCTTGACCAACACCAAAAGTGGTCATTGCCCTGCCTGTAGAAGAAGTTTGATTTCATTGGTGTGTATATTTGTTTGGTTATTAAGAAAACTCTAATTGTCTTATAAAGGAACTGAACCAGAGTCCAAAATTTTACCTTCGGTTTTCTCAAAAAAACATTTTTCGGGATAGCCCCCTTGTGCTTAAAAGCGACCAATTGCCGGCATGTCCTCTTTGTGGTTTTGTGGTACATTTGATTTAAGTAAGTAAAACATAATAAATATATACGACTGTTCTTTCCTGCGTTTTATTCTCATCTTTCATTATTTTAGAGTGTCGAAAACGGTTTCCACAAGTAGCTTATTCCGTGACATTTAGATCAATACTAAGGAAGACACCATCATGAAAAGTGTTGATTCATTTCCGAGGGGAATGAGAAGCAAGTGGGTGGAAGTGAAACACTGTTTTGGTTTTGTGTTGGTTTTGAAACCATAAACGTGTATTTGTGAGCGCGTGTGTTTGTTTGTGTTTGAGTGACTGCGTGTGAGTGCGTGTGTGTTTGTGTGTTTAAGCATATGTTTTGTTTGTGTGAGAATGTGAGTTTGTGAATATATTGTATATATATATA
>NW_004797633.1:560743-562462 GCF_000002075.1 Aplysia californica | reverse complement strand
GAAAGAAAGAGAGAGCGAAAGGGGAGACAAAGAGAAAAAAAATGTAAAAGAAGTACACCGACAGACAGACAGACAGACAGACAGACAGGCAGACAGACAGACAGACAGACAGACAGACAGACAGACAGACAACCCTTTTATAAAGTGTGACGTATTCACTGCCAACTTGGATTTTAAGAGATTTAGAATCGGGAACCAAATCTTCTGATGACGCAAGTGCTGAATGAAGACAGCGTCGGAAAAGATTTATCGCAAAAGAAATGAGAAATGAAAACTCTACAATGGGATTTCCAAGTGAAGATTAAACTATCATTCAAGACTTCAAGAGGATGGTGGGCGACTATAAAATTAATGTGGGTTCTAATGCTTGATGTGAAATGGTATGTATACTGGTGTACTGGCGCTCAAAGTCATCAGAATTGCTTTGAAAGGCAAGTACAGATTTCCTTGTATGATTTGAGAGGCATTAAAAGAAAAAAAGGGGTGGACATTCTCCGAAAAGTAACCTCAAGAATAACGATACTTTGAGCTAGTAATGATATTGTATTATTTCACTGTGTGATATGAATTGTCCGGTTTAGTTTATTATGCACCAGCTATTCTTGGTCAGCGCTTATCGCATCGACAACTCGGGATGATGCCTCGTTTCGGAAGTAATTAAGCACACTCATTTTCTTTGATATGTCCTCAACGATTTTGCTGTCAAGACTTCTTTATCCTGGTTTTTAGTCCCGCCTAGCCCTCGAAGGAGGGACGTTCCTGTTTCAGCCAGGCGGCAAGCTAAGTGCACTTCGAGTGCCATTGCAATTTAGACAGAATCAAGCACGTAAGAGGATTTCGCGTTGGACAAAATAAAACTCGTGAAGGAGATGAAAATGTCAATCATTCTCATCATCAACGCCACATCATCATTATCATCATCTTCGTTATTGCCAAGATAGATATTGTTCTCGTCGTTCTGGTGGTTATTATTATCATTACTCTTGCCATTTTCTTTGACATCGTGTTCATAATTGTCCAACGACTAGGGCTTCTTCATCATCATCATCATCATCATCATCATCATCATCATCATCATCATCATCATCGTCATCATCATCATCATCATCATCATCATCATCATACTTTTATGTACTTTCCTCTATAACAAGTCGTCGTTACCAACATCATTCCCTATCAATTAAAGAGAACAAGACAGCAAATCATACCTCGTACCTCTTCCTAACGTCTACTCGGGTTGTTGTTCAAGATCTGTTCACAATAACATCACAGCCCGTCTCCATCTCTCACGCCCATGTTCTGTCAGCTCAGAAATATCGCCGTATCACTTTTGCATAATAGTCTAGCTCCCGTCCCTCTGTTACTTCGCTTTAGAGTATAATATTTGAGAGTCCACTGCCTCTTGCTACGTGGTCAAAAAATTATAATGTTTTTGTTTTTACAATTTCAAGTCTCTTTTGATGATTGGCTATGGGTAACCGGTGGGTGTGTGACGTGGTTTGCTCCTTCCTCCCTGTCAAACATCTATCGTCCTATAATCCCTCCGCCATTTTTCTATGTAGGTTACTCTCAAGAACTCTAAACATCTTCTGCACTTATACAATGACCTGCTTGTGTTGCAAGTACCGTAAACTTCTTACCAAACTGACTAAAACTAATTAACTAGCTGTCTCTCTCTCTCTCTCTCTCTCTCTCTCTCTCTCTCTCTCTCTCTCTCTC
>NW_004797633.1:557901-559065 GCF_000002075.1 Aplysia californica | reverse complement strand
GGGCGGATCCTTTTTACCGAGCGTATCCGACTTCCTAATAGGATGATGCTATATCCCACTCAGTCCGGGTCAGTCGATTGGGTTAGCCCACCTCCTAAAAGATTCAAATTAAGTTCATCTTCACTTTTGAGTGGCAAAGTGTTGAGGTTTTCTTTCACCAAGCCTGCTGGTCGATGACGTTTTACCGTACATACTATGACCGTACGTCGCTTCCAGAGGATATCAAATTATTTAAAACGGAGAAGAAACAAGTGGAAACAATACTATAAATATAAGTTTCTTTTTAAAGAATGCGTCTACTTCAACTCAAAGGCTTTTTTTCCAACAACGTGTATTTTTAAGACGACGTTGCCATCCAGTAATTGAGGACAAAGCCTCATCAACTTCATGTCGTAGCTTCTGTACCGCTTTGACCTCAGCACAAGGCCGAAAAGTCGGGAACAGATACTATACTTTGATCTGAGCCAAAATACCAAGAAGCTTCTATCTTCAACAAGTTATCAGGAAAGACTTCTGGGTGAGGGTGGATGGAGTAAGAATGCTACGTTGAATAGGACGCTGCGTCTGGGTGATTTACAAACTCATTAAACGCCCGTCTCCGACCATCTTTATCTCCATCTGAAAAGAGTGACACTAAAGGCCAACCATCGCCTTCGATCGTCTGCAGTCAGACAACTACGATCCGTGAGTTATTGTCAGACTGGGTCAAAGGGGAAGATTTAATGCTAAAGAGATTTCGCCGCCGTGAAAAGTGAGCGACTACTCTTTGGGTCTATGATGATGTCGGATCGGGTCGAGCATCGAGCAAGTCAGTTCCAAGAACAGAGATATCGAAGTTGTGAATATCTGAAACTGACCGGTTTTTGTCCGACCTCAGGCCCATCTCTGCGAAGTTATTACTCTTTATGTTATAAAAATTCTTAGTACAAGATTTGTTTGACGAGATGACCTTAAAATATTGAGTCCCAGCTTGTACGTTTCCTCTGAGTCCTAAAAATTTAAGATTATATTTTGTTTCGTTGCCTGTTCGCACATCCGCTTGAAGTAAAACTGAAAAGTTGGACAACTTGTGCTTAAAAAAAAAGTCTGCTGCACTTTGATTTACACCATCCACCGTTAATTCATTGTGTTTTCCGTATACATCAATTTAGTATGTGTATATAT
>NW_004797633.1:554939-557801 GCF_000002075.1 Aplysia californica | reverse complement strand
AGAAAAGAAAAAGGGGAACTACTTTATTCACTCTTTTCGAAATCAGTCTAGATCTAACCATAAAGTAAAGAGGGGTATTCACTCCACATATATATCGTTTCAGTTGAAAGGAAATGAAGAGGAAACAAAACTTAGCAATTACTGTGTGTCCTTGTGGGGTATCCTTTTTTGTGGAGAAGGTTAGTGGGTGGTTTGAGGGTGCTCTGGCGTGATTTATATTTCTTCTTTGTTATCAAACATGCATCATCGTTATCTCTTCTTCTTTTTTGTGTTTATTACTCTCTTGTAATATCTGGTATTCGGCACTTATAATACGACCTAACTGTGTTGTTACAAAAATTAATTTGAAAAAGGAGAAGGTAGCCCCATTCTGTTGCCTTGCGGTAAGATAAGATAAGATAAGATAAGATACATATTTATTGTCAAGATCCTGGCACATTGGTTTGGTGTTTCACCACGTACACACATACACACACACACGCACACACGCACACACGAACACACGCACACACACAACACAGACACACAGACACACACACACGCACACACAACACAGACACACACACACACACACACACACACACACACACACACACACACACACACACACACGCATACACACAGTATGCTTGCACTCACAAAGGGGCTTACAATCAAAAGCATAATAGAAATGAACTGTAAAATAAACAATAATAATGTTTAGCTAGTTACATACTCATTATTCTGCTTGTAACTCAGTGGTATTCTGATGCATGCTGTAAGGTCATATGGATACTTATAACAAGAAGGTGAAGATAGAAGAAGTTTGATGGATGATGGTAAGAATGGCGTTCTGCATCTTTCTTTGTTACAGATAGGAAACCTAAGTTTTTACTTCTCACTGATATTTTTATTTGAGGGAACAAGAGATATTTATTGTCCAAAAAGATGGACTTAATGTTTCTAGTGCAAGCTGTAATGTACAACAATTCATTCAAGTCAGGGAATGTAAGTGTCACGCTGTAGCAAGCTGAAGACGTTCATTCTATTCCCCTTAGGAGAGATCTTTCATCAATTGTTACGTTTGTCTGCTGTGAGTTTGGATCCCTCTCAGTCCAGGCATGAAATGTGTACAAACAACAACAATAACAACAACAACATGAACACCACCGTCAACAACAACAGCAACAGCAACAACAACAGATCATCATCAACAGCAACAACAACAACAACAACAACAACAACAACAACAGCAACAACAAAAACAGCACCAGCAGAAGCATCAGACAAAATGAGAAAGAAAGACAACAACGGATAGTTCAACTGTGTTTTTCCCTTCCGTTTCCTACCTTCTTTCCTCGGAATTCATTTTCCCTCTTTCGCAAGATCAAGAATGTTTGGAAAATATGTTTCCTTTTTTCATGGGAGAGAGAGAGAGAGAGAGAGAGAGAGAGAGAGAGAGAGAGAGAGAGAGAGAAAGAGAGAGAGAGAAGTCAAGGTTGCTACTCTTTCGTTTCGGGTATATTTGCCCTCTAATTTCTCTCGCCGCGTAAATGATTTGTGACCTCACAGCGCCTAAATTTACCGCCATTTTATCAACTCTGACGTCATTGCCTCTTTTAACGATTGGATTCTTTGGCATCGTTGTTTCAAACTGAAAAAATCCTCTAAAAGCAAAAACCAAAAAAAACCCTCACGTTTTTCGTTCACGTGTACGTATGTTTATCTATCTATCTATCTATCTATCTATCTATCTATCTATCTATCTATCTATCTATCTGTCTGTCTGTTTGCCTGCCTGCCTGCCTGTCTGTCTGTCTGTTTGTCTGTCTGTCTGTCTGTCTGTCAGTCTGTCTGTCAGTCTGTGGCCTAGAGGTTAAGGTGTTCGCCTCTCATTCAAAGGTCCCGTGTTCGAATCCGGGTAACGACGGAAAATAAATGACTCTAAAATTGTCTCCTTTCACCTTTTCCTGCTTTGTAGCAATGTTCTGTCGTCTGCTTTCATGTCCACTTTCTGACCCCTCCCCCTTTTCTCCTTTCCCCTCTCCTCTGGTTTTTTAAAACTCTTTCTGCAGCCGTTCTACTGCTTCTCCTTGGCTCCTTTTTTTCGCTGTCTTTCAGCCACCTCCCGGATCTTCTGGTAGGAAAGATCTACACCTAGCCTTCTCGGACGATGGCGAAAAATCCCGGAGGTCCCGTGTGCTCGTTGGGCACGTTAAAGATCCCTTGGTGGTCTAAAATTGATAAGAGTACGCTTCGGCCGCCACCTGGGCAAAATTCAAAATTTCCTACCGACCGAAAATGTTTAATGTGTCCCGCGTGCTCATATGACCTTATGCAGTTGCGAGTGCCGTAAAACACATATTTAAAAAAAAATTGTCTGTCTGTCTGTCAACCGGCATCTGTGGTGTAGTGTGATGCTGTTCAAGACATCCACCTCCGGGAGAGAGAATCAGGAGAAAGAGACTGAGATATTGAGATACTGAGATATAGATAGATAGATAGATAGATAGATAGATAGATAGATAGATAGATAGATAGATAGATAGATAGATAGATAGATAGATAGATAGATAGATAGAGGGAAAGCGAGAGAAGAGAGAAGAGAGAAGAGAGTGAAAGAGAGAGAGAAAGAGAGATAGAGAGAGAAAGAAAGAAAGAGAGAGAGAGTGAGTTAATGAGAGTGTGTGTGTGTGTGTGTGTGTGTGTGTGTGTGTGTGTGTGTGTGTGTGTGTGTGTGTGTGTAAAAAAGCCAACGTCACTTTGTCTTTCAATTACCCCGTCGATATCGAGGATCGCTTATCTCGAGGCCCTTCATGAGTTCCATCCGTCGGCCCGTTGAGCCAAATTTCTTTAGTCCCCACCTGCGAGATGCCCACAGCC
>NW_004797633.1:552290-554839 GCF_000002075.1 Aplysia californica | reverse complement strand
CACACACACACACACACACACACACACACACACACACACACACACACACATACACACACACACTCACACACTCACACACACACTGATATATAGCAAAACCATTACTGCTAAAAACCCAGACGTTTAAAATGTATTCGAAATCCCGTTTCTTGAGCATTTTATCTAAGGAGATTATGCACAATAATTCGCTTTTCCCTACACATTTATTCTGACCTTCGCCCAAAGGCACTGCAATGTCTCATATCAAATACATTTTAATCTCATGTCTTATTCTCCCCTTTTTCATGAAATGTGTAACATTAATTCCAGCTTTAAGCACACAAAAAAAATCATTAAAAAAAACAACTAAACTTTAAAAGTTAGCCGAAATAGTTCTTTGAAGGATGCGCACCATCTTGCATAGAGAGCTCACATGACTAAGCTATAATCTCTTGATTAGCCAGACAAATCGTTACAGCATACTTGCAATCCTCTTAAAGTGCAACAGCCTGTTGCTAGGCGCACATCATCATAATTCACATTATTGTCAATATTCTCTTTCTACAACACGTCTCCCTGTACTTCGTGGGTGGTTGGCGGGCGCTGTTCTGACCCGGTTTGCTCCTTCTTTTTTGTCAGACTCCTATCAAAATTAAGTCGCGCTGTGAACTGTTGTGAATGCAATCTACTTGTGTTTCGCTTGCTCATACGACCTAATATGCAGTTGTGAGCGCCGTAAATTCAGAGATTCTCTACTACTTCTTTGGTAAAACTCTTACTAAATTAAAACTAAACATGTGTTGTCCTCATCTCTCTTTCTTCTTTTCTTTGTATATCACTCCCTATTAACTCCTCTGATCTTTGGCACTTAATATAATTATTTTGACTTATATTTAATGACAGCGCCGTAAAACTCTTACTAGAAATAAAACCCTCTGCTTCGGTTCAACACCCCAAACCTCCCAAGTATAACGAATTATTTGTGTGACCAGCACCTGGAAGATCACTGGTCTGTCATGACCAGCTCTGTGTCCTAATTACATACTAAGCGTTGGCTGGGGTGAGCCAAACATTTGGTTAGCATTTGAATTCGTTGACTACATTTGCATCGCAGGGGAAATGGAGCCCTTTCTCTAGGTTTACCGAATTATGATAAATTGTGTTTCTCTCTCTCTCTCTCTCTCTCTCTCTCTCTCTCTCTCTCTCTCTCTCTCTCTCTCTCTCTCTCTCTCTCTCTCTCAGCCCGGGTTGACCCTGGCAGGCAAAGTCGGAAGCCGGCATTCTAAATGATCTAAATTGTATGGGTTGGGGTGAAATAACGCCCACATTAAAAACTGAGAGTGAGCTTGAAGCATGCCATTCGCCACATAACGTTATAAAGGTGAAGGTCATGGAACGTGCCATAGGTAAACATTATTATGGTATCCTTGAGTCTAGGCAAATATTCAAAGTCAATCAATCAATTAGCCAACGCATAAATTAATAAATGGGCGAATTGATGGACTAGTGGAGTCAATAAATCAATCAATCGTATTTGTTTTTCTCTCTGCCTCAAAGTGATAGTGTACACATGTTTCAAATCTCCCTCTCCTTCACCCGCCACCCCCCTCTTTTGTTCCTCTGTCTGTCTGTCTGTCTGTCTGTCTGTCTGTCTGTCTGTCTGTCTCTCAGTTTCCCACCCAAGCACTAAGCACACAAGCACACACACACACACAAACACACACACACACACACACACACACACACACACACATACACACACACATACATATATTTAAACACGACATACATATACCCCGAACAACGCACACATCGTCTGCATTTGTTTTCTTTCTTTCTTTTTCTAATTTATTTTCCAATTTATTTTTATGGTTGTTTTTTTGTTTGTGTTGTTTTTATATAGATCTAGTTTTTTCATGCCCCCTTGACACAAGGCAAATATTATGTGAAGATGTTTAAATGCATAAAACCATTAAAAGATATGTGTAAAATTGTAGCGGAATCGAGGTCTCCCATTGATACGTTTTTGTTTTCGAGTGTGTTCAGTGGATACTGACAAAGAGTGCGCAGTGATATGCTGGCGTGTTCTGTTCGGAATTTGATCAGCGTGATGTGTGCGCTTACTGTGAGTTTACCTGTTATTGTGTTTGATTCCTCTCACTGTCAAAGAATTGTGAATGATAGAAAGGGGGTGGGGGAAAGGGTGGTAAAGGGGTGCTCTGATGTGGTTTGCTCCTTCTTTCCTCTCAAACATCTATCGTCTTTATCCCCCTTCCTTCTTTTTATGTTTGTTACTCCCTTGTAACACCTCTTATCTTCTGGCGCTCATATGACCTTATGCAGTTGCAAGCGCCGTAAAACCTCTACTGAAACGAACAAGATAGGAGGTGGGGGAAGGGGTTGTAAGGGGGTGCTCTGGTGTGGTTTGCTCGTTTTTTCAACCATCCATCGTCGTTATCCCTCCTTTTTTGTGTTTGGATATACATGTATTCTCTTATAACTCCTCTCATTTTCTACACATATATGGCTTTATTCTGTTGCAAGTGCCTTAAAGCTCTGACCAAAACAGT
>NW_004797633.1:551065-552190 GCF_000002075.1 Aplysia californica | reverse complement strand
ATAGATAGATAGATAGATAGATAGATAGATAGATAGATAGATAGATAGATAGATATTGTTCAAAACTGCTCCCTTTCACCAGATCATTACATTTTCTATGAATTCTGCATGAAGGTGGGGTGGAGGATGGGGCGAAGATATAATTACGGCCGTCTGTTGCTGGGGGTAAACAGAACAGGGTATTCCCGCTTGGCCTGTTGGTGATAACCTGCCAGAATTGTTTCAAGTGGACTTGACACTTATTCATCTAGTCGGGCTGCCTAATCGAACTAGGACAGAAAAATGGAAGTAGCTGTCGACTATTGTGAAACAAGAATTGGCATATATTTAATTTTGACCTCTTCAAGATAATAATTATAGTGGTTCCTCTGCACAGTGGGTTCTGAAAAATAATAATGTACGGGTGTATGTGGCGTAATGGTTACTCTCGACAGTGTTGCTTGCAGCAGACGCGAGTTCAAGTCCCCTGTGACGTAGTCATTTTTTTAAAAGTATCCTCGACTGTCTGCTGGGATGTTGCATCCCTATCAGCCTGTATTAGCCCTGACAATTAATTAGTGTTGAGGTAGCCAATTTCCTAAATTACCTAAATTGCGTTGATGGGGGCGTAAAACATAGGCTACACAGTAAATCTACAGTCAAATTCCAATGAACGGTTTTGGGGCAATGGAAAATACATAGGGGTCAAATCTATTCAACTTTTTAAAAAAATATAAATATAACGATTCAAACATTTACTTGTCTAGTCCCTTGATTGTTGATTTTCGCTATCTGTTCTTGAGGCGAGTAGCGAGGTGGTCAAAAGACAGAGCCTAAACGTAAATACAGTTGATTCACACTCATATCTCCCGGCTTGTTTCCCACATATAAATGTGGTAATATTGAGAGCTGTTCCTCTCTGAATCCAATTCAAATACAAGCTCAAAAATAAATGTTATTGATTTTTCCAGATCGAATCGAACTGAATTGCGTTCTGCCACAATGTCAACCACTCCGAAAAGATCTGACTGGAATGTCAATCATCTTTACACAGATCCAGCATAGCCATGAAAGCAAAGCCTTGGAAGCATGTACGAGTCCTTTACCCACACGCTCACTGCCCTCTCCCCTCCTCCCCCCCCCCCC
>NW_004797633.1:547026-550965 GCF_000002075.1 Aplysia californica | reverse complement strand
TGTGGTGGAAGCTCCGAAGACATAAAATATCTTGGCTCCCTATTCTTCTTAAAATTTCGTAGTCTTACCCTCCTCCTTTGAAATACGAAGTATGACAGCATGAATTATTGTGAGCGTTGGTGCGCTTTGAATGAAGATCTCAAGAGTCAGGTCGTACTTCTGGGTGACCGAAGACTGGACATTATAATGCTAAATGATTAATTCGCGTGCTTCTTTGTTGTTGTTTTTTTTTTATTCTTGAAATAATTTTAAAATGTTGTTTATCGTAACCATTATGTCATAAGGACACAAATTAAATGTCGCCGCATCAAGAGTGGAGACCCAGGATGTGTGTAACAGGTCGATTAAGTTACGAATGGAGGGCTAAAGCTTACTTTTACTGAAGAAGCATCATTCAAGTTTATGAAAGATTAAAAGTCCAAACATAATGTCACTGCTCATCCTGGGTTTTTTTTAATAAACGATTAAACAAAACGTGGGTCTGACACGCAAGCAGATACGGAGATAATACTAATACATGTATATACCGGTTGAACAGACAGGCAGACAAGCAAACGGACACATTGTCGATGGACAAGAAAGCAACCCGACTTTAAAAAATATCCAGTCACATGACGCATGATCCCTGAAAAAGATGACTAGGCGTACAGACAGAAAGAAGTCCGACGGAGAGAAAAATCGTACCAATACAGACAGACAGACAGACAGACAGACAGACAGACAGACAGACAGACAGACAGACAGACAGACAGACAGACAGACAGACAGACAGACACTTCTGAAGAAAAAACCCACAGACAACAAGAAAGCAAATGTGAAAACTGATCCACATAATTAGACAGATATCAAACTGTTGGAAGACAAAGATATAGCCGGATGCTGATGGAAAAACATCTTTCCTTACCATCACCAGTGATGCATTCCCTTTCTCATGAATGAGACGTACAAAAAACAGGGGGAAATATATAGACGAGACGATCGTAGTTTCAACATAATCTTGAGATGAATTATTCACAGACATATTCTCAGGGCGACTGGCCAATGTGTTTATGTGTGTGGGGGCTTTTTTTCTTTCTTTCTTTCTTTCTTTCTTTCTTTCTTTCTTTCTTTCTTTCTTTCTTTCTTTCTTTCTTCTTCTTTGCTTTGACCCTTCTCAAATATCGAAGACTTTAGGCCGATCTTCTTCAAGGTGTCTTTGAAATGGATGGAATCGAAGCAATCTGATTGCAAATGTGAGCCAGTGTGCAAACTTAAAGGCGAATGTTTGCACATGGGCTCATAAATAGATGTGCGAATAAAAGGCGAGATTATTTTTGCACTCCTCAGAAAAAGAGAGGGTTTTCTCCCCTTTTGCTCCTCTGTTTCATTACGTCTTCACAGGCGTCGCCCATTCTTAAAACCATGATGTACTGCAATTTTTTAATCTATGTTTTCTTTATCTGGAATGTTCTCTGAGGGTTTGGTCATGCTAAATGCGTGGTGGCTAGGGGAAATCAGGTTTAGTTCGCGCTGACCAAAATCGGACGACGCGCCAAAAACAAAAAAAGAAACCAAAAAACAAAGATAAAACCAACCTCAGGTCACAGATCAGAAAATGAGTAAGCGAAGCAAATCGATACTCAGTACCTTTCCTTTGGGAAAAGATGTTGATGGTTGTTTTGTTTTGGCTTTTACGTAATAGTGCCTTTCATTTTGTTAATTAAGATACATTTTACCCAGCTCTTAATCAAAATACAGTTTTACCCAACTCTCTTCTCCCATTATACAGTACATGGATTAAAAATATGTTCCCCCATCGTCCCACCCACTGCCTAGGTAAAAGCCTTCAATAGCCTTGGGTGTCTCTCGTTTCGCACGGACTCAAACGTGATCCATTGAATACAAATAAATAAAGTCGAATGAAAGGAAAAGTAGAACTACAATAGGGACAAGAAGCCCAACATAATATGCCAGAAAACAAAAATATCATAATTTTGTGGTGTATGATTGGTATCATTGTCCTGCATTCCCCCCCCCCCCCCCCCCCCAAAAAAAAAATATTATTTTGGAAGACACGTTCACAGGTCCCTCCACCACATTCTAATAATGCTTTCTCGTTCAAGTGCTGATCGTTCTGCAACTAAACCTTTGGGATACATAACATAGCGATCGATCACATAGTATCTCAGCTACACGTCATATTACTTGCAAACTGTAGCAAGTAGATGTAATATGTCAACGCGGAGTGTGTAAAGACCTATGAGCTGGTTCTGGAAACGCAAATCTATAGGAGTTTTATCCAGTTCAATAGGAATGACGTATCGAATAATTGATTTCTGTGTTAAAAGCAAAAAAGAAAACTGAAATGTCATGCCAGTGCCTTAAAAGCCAACCCAATTGAGAACAAATCAATGCTCGAATAGCCTATAACGCTTCTCAATAATCAATCACTATTGCTAGGAACTAAGATCAAGTTCCGTGTATTTTTTCTTCTTTTTTTTTCTTTTTGAGAAAAGGAGGGGTGGGGGGGGGGGCAACCTAGCCGGTCTAAAAAAAAAAAGCTATAAATCCGTTCCCCTTTAAAATACATTCGCAATCAACGAATCAGGTAACCTGAATTTTCAACTGCCCCGAAACGAACATCACACTGGAAAATGAAGCCAAATTTCGATCAATCTATTCACCACCCAGCTTTCAGAAGAGGCCAGCGAAGGAGTTGGGAAATGCAAAGACTCTCTGCTCCTGTGGGGGTTCTGTACTCTACAACGTCCATTTTTCCACCGTTCTTTTCCTGGGCAGAGCTGCAGGCTCACAGCAGAGCAGTTCATACCCAAGGGAAGGACTGGTCCTTTTTTTCAATCGACAGAATCTATTACCGTTGCAGAGGCCCCAAATGTCAGACTCATTAACCGCTGGGACGGGCGTACACATCCACGACGCCTATTAATTTGGAGCTGTGTTTGAATGGCTCGGGAATGAACTGTACCCTGCTTTAGGATATTGTGACCGAGGAACTGGGGGCAGGCCTTGTTTTGGGCATGAAACAGATATCTAGATATTGTGAGTGTCCGTGAGCTGGTGAATGAGGGTTCGCTGAGAGGGAGACGTGGGGAAATTGGGAGGGTCCTGGGAAATTGTGTGGTAGATGAGTTCTAAAAGAGAGAGGGAGAGAGAGAGAGAGAGAGAGAGAGAGAGAGAGAGCGATAGAGAGAGAGGAGAGATAAAACGAGACAGACAGACAGACAGACAGACAGACAGACAGACAGACAGACAGACAGACAGACAGACAGACAGACAGACAGACAGACAGACAGACTGGTGTCTTTAGTAGTAAAGAGAAGCACGTCAACAAGGCAGCCGCCATTCAGTGTAGTGAAAATGCAATAATCAGACTAGCAACAGAAAGAGAGCAAAGCAGTGGGAACTACCCGCATAGATAGATAGATAGATAGATAGATAGATAGATAGATAGATAGATAGATAGATAGGTAGACTCAACTTCTTTTAGAAAAATAGAATAATAGCAAGGAAAACAAGAGCGAGGAAGGGAACAAGATCAAGTAAGACAGACGAGTAAAGGATGGAAAAAGGAAATTGCAGGAATGGACACATGAAGCTGCCTAAGATAGATAGGAAAGCAAATCACAAGGAGATAAAGACGAATTTGGTGAGTTTGACATAGACTGGTAGGGACAGAGAGACTAGACGGTGGTGGAAGAATGGGGGGGGGGTGAGGGTGGTGACAGAAAAAGTTAAACGTAGTGATGGACTGAAGGAATGGAGGTGGGAGGGTGGAGAGGCAGGAGAATAAGAGAACAAGATGAAACGATGTAGATGAACAGACAGACAGAGGTAGAGAGAACGGGGCGGTTAAAGGAGGGAATGAGAGAAGGTAGAAAAGAGTAGGAGGGGGGAAGAGAGAGAGGGGGGGGAAGAGAACTGTTGTCTATGGCGTAGAGG
>NW_004797633.1:534519-546077 GCF_000002075.1 Aplysia californica | reverse complement strand
CCCCCCCCCAAAAAAAAAACCCGCTTATTTTGCGTTTCGTTCGTGTAGCCAGGTATCCCGAGCTGGAGCTCTAATTTTTAAGGGCCTTGACAGACGAGATGTAAAAATCGCAGCAGGAATTACTGCACAGTCTGGTGATACACTGTAGACAATGGGAGCAGTCACACGAGCGACAGGCTTTATTTTCAGTCCATGCTTATACGGGGTGCCCACTACGGCTGGATTGGGCCGATCACCCGACTCGATCGCCTGAAACTGAAAACAAACAGGTTTTTTTTAAAGGCTATCGAGTCGGGCGATCGGGCCGATCGGCCGATCCCATCCGTAGTCGGCACCCCGTATTAGCAGACGTGTGTTACCCACATTCTGCTACGCCGCGACACACCAGCGTTTTGGTGAAGCACTCAGTTCAAGGGACGCGGACACACGATAGGTATCAATTTACTGCGTCGTTTTCCTACAATAATTGTGTTTTTTTCTCGCTTCTCATTCAACCCGACAATATTCCCAATTCCCACCATGACCAAAGCCACCCGGACTCTCCGATCGTCCATATTTAAGTGAGCAGTGGCGTTAAATGTCCCCCCGAGTGGCTGCAACACAAAAGTAAGCGACACTTTCAGCGTAGAATTTACTGCGCGGTAATTGTAGCAAATCTATCAAGGCCCTAATAGAGACTTTTTGAATGACCACCGACCCGAGCTAAAGGCACAACCATTTGAAAAAAAGTTGGGAGAGGTGATTATTGTGAATGGTGACTAGACATACTAGACATTTTCCTATTGGACTAATGAATTATTTTATTGACTATCTATACATGTTTATTGTTTCATTTGCTACTTCATTTCTTGTTTTAATTTACTTTCAAAACATATTATTATTTCCTTATATTGAGAATCTCGGTCTTTCTGTTGGGAATCTGTACCCCTCCCAGCTTGGGTTGGCCCTGACTGGCAGGACCGAAGCCTGCCTCCTAATTCTCTAAATTTTATCGATGTGGTGTAAAAAAACCAATTACATTTAAAAAAGGAATGTATTTCCTTTAATTCTCCCTTAAGTCAAGAGTCCACAGTACTGAACAAATCGTATATCCTTTGTTCTTAACATAATAATATTATAACACTTTTTTTTTAATTTCCTCGGAGTAAGGTTCTTAATTGTCCATGTTCGAGTGAGCGGAATCGTATGAATTGGGAGGCACCGACATTTGTCAACACTCAAGTCAAAGTTAGAGAATACACCAATAAAGATTCAAACCAAAGTCATCCGCTCTTCAGTAAAGGGTTTGATCAACTGAGCTGACGACGATGTTAACGACGCGAATTTCCTGTCTGCATCTTTTGATGTATTTTGAAGTGTAGTGAATACACCCGGGAATAATTTTGTCGTCTTTCTGCTCTCATTTTGTTTTTATTGCATTCCATTTGAGGCTTTGCGAAAGAGAAAATTAAATTTTTTTTTAGACAAATTGGCCAATGAGACTCGGACATGAAAGCACGTGAAATTATGAACGTATTGTATTCAGCGCTAGATATTCTACTGCTTAGAAACTTTGAAGGATATCTATTTAGTTTTATTTGTTTGTCCATCACAGATTTTCTTGTCGTCGTGCCATAGTATGATGCCGCCATGACATTTCTCTAGAAAGAAGGAAACACAAAAAAAGCATTTTGGAAATGAATCATGCTAAGCTGTATACAAATGCAAAGGCATATACACAGACACTTACAAAAACACCCACCCACCCACACACACACACACACACACACACACACACACACACACACACACACACACATACACATACACATACACATACACATACACTCACACACACGCACACAAGGTCGCGTGCATTATGTTTGAATGAAAAAAATAGTAGCAAACCGGGGCAAAACGACTTTTCGGAAAATTTGACATGAATGCAAACATTTTTTTCTTACATTTAGCTTGGTATCGACATTTCAGTATTCAGCTAATAATATTATACGAGTATAATTGAGGCTAGACAGTTTGACCCAAACTATACCTTAAAACGATTTTCTCAATTAAAAAAAAAAAAAATATTATGATTGTGTCAGATACTAGGTTTTATTGACTGAAAGTCCACAAATCTAGGCGAAGTACTCTGTCTTTTCCGGAAGGAACAATGTGGAGCGCTGTCTTGAATATCAGAACAGGTAAATCATTGCCCTTCTTATACAATGATTACACCGCCATTGGGTCTATACCAGTATTCTTGTATACACCCCCGCATTCGATTTTTCCGCAACCTTTCATGTTGTGGCAAAATGCTTACAGCCTAGATACTACCCCCCCCCCCCCCCCCCCCCCACACACACACACAATAAAGATCTGCATTCTATCTTCCTCTTGTCTGTGGCTTTTTCCTCCTCAACCAAGTAAAATAATTCACTTATTGTTGGCTAACCTTTGCAGAAATGTCACATGCACCTTTTTTTCTTTTTTTTTTCGTTTTGCTTTCTTGAAGGAGTAGTCTGTTCCTTCTGCTAGCGAGACAACATTACGACATTCCTTTTGTCAAGCTGTTGTAAAAACTGTTGGTTAAGTTATGGAGTGTGGCATCATAGTGAAATCTGGCGCTCGTCGAAATAATGAAATAATTGAAGAAACCGGCATGTTTCCTCCGATTTGGCAATTTTATCGATTTTTTTAGCTTAACGCCTTTTATTTACATTTAAAAACATATTAATGTGTAGAGTTACAAAAACCTTAGTTCATTAAAGACACAAAAATGGCGCTCATAATATGACCTTATGCAGTTGTGAGCGTCGTAAAACCTCTATTAAAGCAAAAAAGACACAAAAAATGTAATTTTCAATTTCCAGGGACTCTCAAGCTATGGAAATCACCAAACTTTGACGGCCATTACCTCGGTAGTTTTTATATATGAAACTAGACAACTCCCATCTACTTCAATTGCAAATAGCTCGGGTACTATTCAAAATAAATAGGTATTTTCCCCCAAAAGCAAGACAATAAATGGAGAAACTTTTAAGATGATACCAATTATAACTTCACATTCCCAAAAATTGATGAGCTCTTGATTCCATTGAGTGGTGACACATTTAAAATTAGTGTATCCGTGTAGATGTGTTTTTCCTAAGTTTTGGGGGTGGGGGATTGGGGGGGGGAGTGAGTGAGTAAGTGAGTGAGTGAGTGAGTGAGTGAGTGAGTGAGGTGTTTGTTGGGTGGGGGGGGGTTGAGGAAGGGAGTTCAGAAAGGAAGTGTCATGTGGCAAAGGAGTCCAGTAGCACTGAGGAGAGCATGAAAGTCAACCAGGGGCCGCGTTAGTTGTTAGGTGGTTCAAGTTGCTTCGTATCGACGTCAGGTCTCCCGTTTTCCTTCATCCTTCTTCCGCCTTCTCAGCGCGTTTAACATCATTGGCTGTTGTCATCATTGTTGTTGTCATTGTTATGTTGCTATCATTACCATTACCATCATTGTTGAAAGGTCATAATTTTGTCATGATTTCACTTCGGGATCATGTTCGAGTATAATGTGACACACACACACGAGCACTTATCTATAGAAATAAATGACCTTGTGTAAAACGTACCTTCTTTACCATCTTCAATGGGCGAGTAGCTAATGAATTCAGGCTCCTAGTAAAGTCATGTCAAGAGTAGGCAGTGACACGGCGTTTAGGTGGTGGTCACTGCGATGTGCATTGAGCAAAACAAGATAACCGTAGCTTTAAAAAAAACAGAGCTCTACAACCAGCAAAGGCGTATTTGTACTATTGTCTTATAGGTGTGACAGATTATAGATTGTATGTATTGTAAAATTTCCCCATGGAGATCAATGAAAGTGTTGTTTAATTTGCCATTGTTGTTGGTGGTGGGGGGGTTTTGTTGTTTGTTTGTTTTTATTTGCTGTTGTTAGATTGGTTTTTGTTTGTGTTTTTGTTGTTGTTGTTGTTTTGTTTTTGTCGTTTTTGTTGTCTTTTATTGTTGCTTCTGTCTTCCTTCCTGTTTACTGATGTCACTGGGTCAAGTGTTTGGTATTTAAATGTCTTAGTTGTGTCTCGTGGCACATGAAAGGCATTACGAGCAAAAACAAATCGCAGTTATTTACCCGACACTCCTATTGACATTCTCTGTATCTCTATTTCTCCTCAGGATTTGGCATGACCACGCCACGAACTCCGGCTGGCAAAGTTGTCCTCATCTTCTACGGCTTCTTCGGCTGCGCAGGCGCCATCCTATTTTTCAACCTCTTCCTTGAGCGCATCATCACCTTCCTGGCGTACATCCTGCGAGCCATTCACGAGCGGGGCCAACGGAAGAAGGGGTTGATGGGAAGGCGGCGCTCCAGCCAGGGATCGGAGGACGAGCAGCTGGACTCGTGGAAACCATCCGTGTACTGGGTCATGCTGATACTGCTGCTGGGAGCCACTGTGGTGGCGGTGATTGCCTCTGGGATGTACCATCCTGTGGAAGATTGGACGTACTGGGAAGCCATGTACTTCTGCTTCGTGGCTTTTTCCACTATCGGGTTCGGGGATTACGTCGTGTCCCAGCAAGCCGAGTACCCTAATGTGGTGCTGTACCGGCTGGGGAACTTCATCTTCATCGTGCTCGGCTGTTGTTGCATCTATAGTCTCTTCAACGTCACTTCCATCGTCATCAAGCAGATGCTCAACTGGATGCTCAGGAAACTCAACTGCGAGTGCAGAATACGAAAGCCGCCCATGACGAGGAGGAATGCAATCACCCCGGGACATTTGCAAAGGGGCGGGACTATGTCGACAGCAGGGGCGGCGCCAGCTGGTTCGGCGACAGGGGGCGGGGCCACTAAAGCTCCCACGGTGACTGTGACCGACGCGGATGGCGACAGCGATTCGGAGTACAGGCGGAACTCTGGAGAGATGATCTCTATGAAGGATTTCTTGCAGGCCAACAAGATCAGCTTGGCCATGATGCAGAAACAGTTGTGGGAGACCTCACAGCGGGGCAGCTCCTTCCACAACAACAACAGCGGCTTCCAGGGCGGCGTGGGCCCCCTCGCCATTCTCAACCGCAAGCTGGGTCAGGATGAGTATGACCCCAACATGTGATAACATACAGTTTCCTTTCATTTTGTCAGCCCAGCTACACACTTCGAAACTTCCACCACAATTACGCTTTATTTTTTTTTCTTTTCTATTTGTCTCTTCGCAACTTGCTCCTGTTATTTTCGTATAAAAGTTTTAACTGAAAGTACTTCATACATGTTATAGCTGAGTATAAATCTTTTATGAATCACGCTGGACATCTACAGATGATTCAATATTCGTTGTGGATGCAAACCTACGGTTAATGTAAATGTGTGCGTTGCTTGAGGGGATTATTCAAACACAGTCGACGACTTCATCTTTCCAGCACCATTGCTATTTCAATCTATCAGAAATTGCTTCTGGGTGTCAAAACTGGCCTGTCTTCTGCCTGTCGGACTTCCAGAGCAGTCTTGTGGACAACCGTCGCTGTTTGCCTTATGAAGAATCATCGACAGATCTTGCCCCTGCTGATCAATCACAACTCGATGCTCCAGTGGATGACACTCCGTACATTTTCTCAAACCGCCGAAGTGCTGATGGTGGGTGCGAACGCTAAATTAACAGCAACACTTTATGTGACGTCATTAACGCTTTCGGCGTCACTAATTCGTTTGAGCGCTGCTTCTGTCCTCTCTTCGCTTTGCACAAATAGCTGAATATAGAACAGCTGCCATGAGCTTCATGCATAATGAATCATCCGGACAATTTCTTCTCCTTTAGGACTCGACTTCGTGTTACGCTGAGCACATCGATATGGCAACTTGCTCGCGCGCAGTAAAGCTAGATGTTCACTGGCGTAATCCGCACGGCTTACGAACTTAAAAAACTGTTCTAGCAAACCTCTCACACCTGAGAATATACATTTCCATGCTTTTCTCTCTTTTTTATAATTCTATTGAAAAAGCAAAAAAAAAATGAATTGCTCCAAAAGAAGCGATTGTTTGTAGTAGACGGTTAAAAACCGAAGATTTTCCTTGCCTGGACTATCAGAAACATTCTCATAAAGCAATTGCCGAGGACTTTTCGATGGGTAGAGAATTGTACTGACATAGCTCAAGATACGATACCTTTAAACTGAAAACCGTGTAATAGTACACAACACAAAGTGCGCCTTGTAGCACAACGGCAAGCTTGCAGCTATTCAAGTAACTGACTGATGATTTATGGGGAAAGTGTTGTATAACAAAAACATGGTAAAGAAGCAAATCTTTTTGTTTTGTTCACTTGAAATGGATTCTTCTTTTTTAGGAGATGAAAATGCATTGCTCCACTACTCTCGATATTACATAAGTTTATACGCTTTCCCAACAAATCTGTGACAACGGAGAACCTCGAACTCTTTATGCAGCTTAACTAATCCTGCCGTCTTTCCAGTGAGCACTGTTTGTTCTAGCCGTTTCAGAACTGTCCCTTTCTCCTCCGTTCTGGAGACACTTTTCTTCTCAAAAGACACAGCTGTGTACAGGACAACGTATTTTCACCTTTAGACACAAACATTTTCTGGAGGCCGCGTTATAACAACGTTTAAATCTAGGTGTGTGCGTGCTCGTTGATTTGCGTGTATCTGAGAAGCAGTAGAAGAACCGAACCTTGTTTTCCTCAATACAAATTCCGGACACAGGAAACAGGACCCTGCACAGACAGTTTGCATTGGAAGAAAATGTACCAATGACCAACATTCTCCATTCATGTGTGATTGAAGAAGTGACTGATATTCAGTCCGCGGGTGATGCACGGAAGTGTAATTTTTTGTTCGCGTGTAAACGTTGAGGTTTTGAAATTAGGACAAAAGGAAGAATGGCCGTTCTCATTGTTTTGCGTATTATTTTTTTTCGTGAAGAAATGCAACATTTACTCTGAGTGTATTTTAAAAAACCACCTTAACCTTATCAACTGATGCAATATTCTTAACTGATCAAGTCAACCTGACGCGGATGGGGAGGATCTGATTCCCTGCCTTTCCTCTTCGTTGAGAGGACTTGTTAAGCTAATGATGATATGATATCATAAATAATGTGTGTGCATGCTGCTGCCAGTTGAGTCACGGCCACAATGGGGAGAAAGAAATCGTTCCATTGACTTTTGAGTTGATGAAAATGAGAAGTCTTTCTGCACTTTCACTGCAAAAGGTTGAAGCTTAAAAAATGAATAAGAAGTCGTTATTGCAAGTGTCTGTTAGCGTGTTAGTAACAGACCCTGACTGATAACAATAACATGGGTTCCACGGTTGTTTGTTTTTGTCGTCTTTTTTATTTAAAGAGTTCAATGTGTTTGAGAGAGGAAAAATATTTTACAATCAGTGTTTTCCCGAAATCTATTTACCACACTCAAAAAATAGCATGGGCTACCTTTGGTACGAATAGAAAATGATAAAATAAACATGTTTAGAGAAGTAAACATGAACAGCGAATTAATAATATGATATTCAAAAATTTCAGAACAATATAAATATGAAACCAGTTTGATCAAACCAGATGTAACTTTTCCTAGGAACGCTTTACTTTTGGGTTGCTTTTTGTTTATTTTTTACTTGTGGGGAGGGGGGGGGTGGAAGGACTTTAGCCACTACAGAATTGTGTTTCTCAATCGAACATATAAAATAAACACGCAAATAAAGCAAAGCTGTGGAGAAGACGGAACCGTAAAAAGGATTTAGCGGGGGGGGGGGGGGGGGGGGGGCTTTTTTGCGAAAATTTTTTTCCCTGGGGGGGGGGGGGGGGGGGGAAAGCTTTTTCCCCACCCCCAAATTTGTTTTTCCCACCCGACATTTAAAAAAAACCCGCAAAAATAACAAACCCTTGGGGGGGAAGGGCGCTTTAAAAAACTTTTCCGGGGGGGGGGGGGGGGGGGGCTTGGTGGGAGAGTTTTAATGAACAAAGAGAAAAGTGAACGGAAAGCTACTTTATGTTCCCCTTGAGACTAATGTTAAACGGGTCGCATTGTTTTAGTCATTGTGAGCATTCGATGAGACTATTTGTTGGAGGTCCTTGTTGAGTTGGGGTTGGTTTGTTTTTGTGAGGTGGTTTTGTTGGGGGGGGGAGGGGTTGTTGTTGTTGTTTTTTGTATTATTTTTATTTTGCATTGTTTTGTTGGTTAGGGGAGTGAAACACGGACATTTTATAAATCCTTTTTACACGGACATTGCTGGCCTATAAACGCGTGTCCTTTTTACTTTTAGTTAGATACGCGCTGATTTGCCTCTTTTTTTATTATTTAGTTACCAACATGCACTAGCGTATAATGATGATAAAAGAAGCATACAGAACTATCAACTGATTTCCCTTTCTGTTACTAAATGTTACCTTAAGACCGGACACAGTACTAAGAAGCAATCTTAAATTAAAACAAAAGAAAGAACGTAGGAGAATGTGAGTGAAAGAAGCAAGAAGAAGAAGAAGAAAGGTTCCAATTGTATTCACCTCCAAACGTCAGCTTATAGGGGGGAAAGACGGGAATTTATAATAACTTAATTAAGACAGAGAAAATGTTACACTTGCAGAGTTTCGGCATCAAAACAGTTAACATTCCGGAAGCCTTCGATGCTAAGAACTATACTAATTATAATTATTATTGACACCCGACGGATAAGACAGAATGGAAGAGACATTGGGCGGTGGGGCAAATGGGCGTGCAAAGCAGGGGCGGTGGGGTGGTCCTGGTCGTCATTAGGCAGCCATGAAGCCAACGACAGAAAGCGTGATCGTGTATGATAATATTGCATGAGAATCTGAACTAGATTGCAACAGTTAATGTTTAGGCTCTTACTATAATTAATGAACAATGATGCCCTACCTCTAGAAACATGTCATAAATATTTCTTCCATTTTTGTAGGATATTTGTTGGGTTTTTTAAGCTTTGGCGTGTTCGAAATCCAGGGAGCTGTGCCGAACAGTGATAGAGACTGGATTTAATCAACAAAATGGACTTGAGTATGGAACCAATCTTGATATCACCAGACTGAAATGTAAGCGAAAAGAGGATACGTTCCCAAAGGGAAAAGTTTGAGATATTCGTGTTACTGTTTGAACCTGCTTTCTCGGTCGGGACATGAATGTTTCACGGCTCGAGCACAGTGGACATACGATCGTGGTGTTATTAAAACAACTCGCACATAAAATATTTGTGGGTGCCATGAAAGAGTAAAGCCAGTCATCTGAATAGCCGAATTTCAGTCACGTTCTTGAGGCCTTGAAAATAGTGTAGCCCTCGGGGTGTCTAAACATTATTGATATAAAGTGGAGTTTGGATTATCCAGAATACAAGGGATATAGGGATTGTGTGGACGGTGGCGAGGGGTAATTTTATTTTCAAAGAAAGTTTGGAGAAGCGAGTTGAAACAAGCAGGAAGAGAAGAATATGCTATGGCATATCGCGCTTATGTAATGGCAGGGCTCTGGCTCCACTTTTTTTTACGAGAACTGAGAAACACACTACACATTATTGACACAGATGCCGTGCACACTGTGTCAAAGGCTCGTTATAATCTGACACGTATGTTTGTACTTCAACCAACAAATAATATAGAGTAAAAACATTTTAGCTATAGGAGGGAATTTTCAATCCCATTTTCTCAAAAGTATGCGTCATGGAGTAAGAACCCTGTTATTATAAGGGCCCAATATGTATGTCGTGAGTTGGCTTGCTTTTATTCTTTAAAATAATGCTCTCACGGTTAAATACACGATAATGTTACTGTTTCTAAGTTGTTCTCGAATGTATTCCAACAGCCTAGTAATTGAAGACCCTGCACAGAATTTGGTTTGCCGAATATCGTAATTAAACGCCAGAAACAGTTATATGCCCCAAAGCCTGGTGAGTACGAACATAATGTTATGATAATGTATAAAGTTTGGTCTCTTTCAACTGAAGCATCCAAAGAGGGAGATACTTTGCTACATAAATAGCATCAAAAATACACTGAAATATGCATTGAAAATGATGATCTCTATAATATGCAACTAACAAAAACAGTGTGGTTTCCCTTATGAATAATTCCTTTTCATTTTCATACTTATCATGCTGGAAGATCAAAACAAAGCACTCGCGCGTGGTGTGTGTAATGGATGGGTAAATCAATGGACGGCGAGAGACCGCGTCGCCCTGTAACTATAGAAACAATGACGACCGGGGAAAAGCAGTTACAACCGACAAGCTTTTAGATCCACGGTGCTGCGTTTATCCATTACTTTGTAGGCCACTTTAGAAATAGCAACATCGCTTTGGTTAATATCATGTTAGGGACTGTGGCGGGCCTTTATTTGCATAATAGGGAAGACATTTTTAACTTGTTTTAGAAATCACATTTTGAACTTATTGTATAAACTTCAAGACCTCGATACCATTATCAGCCTCCAAATTCTTGAGACTGTGAAAACGTTTCCATAATGCCACCTGGCTTTCCCCTCAAAGAGTTTAAGTACTTACTTACTTTTACTTTTTCATCCTCTGTTGCCGTTAAGCGTCGAGGGGAGATGCAGTTTTCTATGGTAGGCCAGCTCCACAGCTCTTTCAGTTGTGATATTATGTTTCTCTAGGGGTTTCCCTGACCCTGTAGCGTTTGAGTAATCTTCTAAAACGAGTTGATCAACACGAACATCTCTTTCTTTTTTCTTTTTTTATTATTTTTTTTAGGAATTTTATTTTGTACCAACTTCTCACTAAAAAGCAGTCAGGACTAAATAGTAAGCAAACTGCAATAAACGTTTTTGTGTTGTTATTATAATACGACAGTTTGGGAGAAACCCTCTCCATTTCATAACTTTTCGTCTAGATAACAGAAAGTCTTTAGTTTTTCAATTTAATTAATTTTCTAGAAAGGAAAGGGACAAAGGCTGAGGGGAAGGGGGTAAATTTTACCGTAACAATTAGTTTTTTGCATCGCAGTAATGGCTTACTTTCAGGCATACATAGTTGCAGGAGAGGGAGCATAGATTACAATTTGTAATAGAAAGCAAGATATAGGAATGTGAAAAATGTAAATTATATATAGCACGGTATTTAGCTCAAGAAAAACGGGCATGTTGCAGAGAAACTGGTTTTAGTATGCAAAAAAAATGATTGTTGTGTTGTCGTAAAACGAATAAAAATCGGTGTGAGTGCAGTTATAATAACCACCATTGTCTGTGACAATTCTCCATTAATATTTCAAACAATACCTCTGTTTAAGTATGGATGAATCATTTGAATTTCGAACTTTGTTATTATTCTTAACCAGGGATGCAGCATTGCTATTTTTAATGCAAATGTGGCGTTTGAATTTGTGTTACTTGCTCTTCAATGATACTGTTGTCAGCATTGGTAATAGCTGCAGGGTTTTTTTTCGCAAATCATTGTCATCGTTGTCGTCGTCTTGGTCTATATTGATGTTTATCATTATCATCATCATCATCATCATCATCATCATCATCTTCATCATCATCATCATCATCATCATCATCATCATCATCATCATCATCATCATCATCATCATCAACATGGCCATCATCATCAATATCTTCA
>NW_004797633.1:533210-534419 GCF_000002075.1 Aplysia californica | reverse complement strand
CAGCAGCAGCAGCAACAGCAGCAACAGCAGCAGCATCACAATCACCTTCACCTGCATGTCCCTTTCGACTCTAGGCTCCACGTCTAAGCACTGGAGACGGCTCGATCCAAACAATGTGATAGACTTGTACAGGCAAGGTGTGACAGCTTTAACTGCATCTGTGTGTCGTGTGGGATATCTGTTTGTGTCTACAGTGCATATTAAGGATTGTATTTTTTCTTTCTAACCAGCTATAAGAATTTTTTCTTTGCACGGCTTGCCTCGCACAACACACCCACTTCGTTGTCAATGTTACCAAGTAACTATTGGCTTATCTGCTAATATACCTTGATAATATGAAAATGTCCATTCATTAGTTAATATACTCTCTGGTTGAGGAGAGGGGGGTATGAGGGGGCGGGCCGGTAGTGCAAAACTGAACTGAAATATTTGGGAAAGGGAGGGGAGACAGACAGGATGAAGAGAGAGGGACAGAGAAAAGATAGGGGGAGAGGGGGGAGAGGGGGGAGAAAGAGAGAGAATGAGAGGGAAAACGAGACAAAGGGAGAGAGAGGGGGGAGCTGTGGAGATTTTCTGTGAGTAAAGAGAAGCACATCGCCACGATAACACGTATTTCGTGCAAGGAAAAAGTAAGACAGAAAGACAAAAAAGACACAAGGGTAGGGAAAAAGAAAGATCAACAAGTGACACCCTCCAACCACACGAGGATAGTAGAGAGAAGACAGATCATGGCAAAAATCGAGGTGATAATTGGAGTAGAAAATAGAAAAAACGAGAATGACAAACTTTTAGAGGGAGTTGGCATTGGTAGTAGAGAAGGATAGATCTACACAGGAGATGAAAGAAGATATACGAGGAAAGAGGGGGACAAAAAAGCGACCTGAAGAAAAAGGATCAAAAGGTAGATTTGATGGAAGGGGGGGGTCATACGATGGAGAGTGAAAGATGAGGCGGGGAGGGGGCAGAATAAGAGCGAAACTAGAGGAAAGTGATATAGACACAAAAGAAGTCATAGCATATACATAAAGCAGATGTAGTTTCCAGATTGAAGCAGACGGAGAAGAATACAGAGAAAGAGATAGATGAAAGAGCTGGAGTAAGAGGAGAAAAGGGAGAGACGGAGAGAAAGAGAAAAAAAAAGAAAGAGAGAGAGAGAGAGAGAGAGAGAGAGAGAGAGAGAGAGAGAGAGAGAGAGAGAGAGAGAGTAGA
>NW_004797633.1:530858-532971 GCF_000002075.1 Aplysia californica | reverse complement strand
CGACGACTTTTGGCCACGGAAACAGTAAGCTCGTGCTAGGCAATATGATACATCACAGTCGACCTCCTCCAGGTGTATAGAACAAAGGCGACCCGTGGGCTACGTATACATAGACTTTAGTTACGTTTCTGACGCTGGAAGAAAAATAATAAAGCGAGGGTGGGGGGTACTTGACTTGGAGATCTACGTTTCTGAGATAAAAACCTTAAAACCGAATTGTGTCAAGAGTTGTGCTTCTCAACCTTAGGTGGTATCGCCCAGTAATGAGCGATTTGGGGGTGGGGGGGGGTAATTTTGGTAGGCGGAAGGGATTGCTTGCCAGGTGTTATTTAATGGCCGGTTGGAAGTACACGTAGGTGGACGATGTCAGCCTCTCTAAAAGATAACAAAAGTAGGCGCTGGCTATAAAAAGGATAACAAGCTCTGGCCAAGAGAAATTAGCTAATTTGTTCTTCTTGTATTTCAATCGCAGATACAGGACAAGGTTATATAAGCATAAACGAAAAACGAATTGAAAGGTAGAAGGGAAAGAGACTTAAGAAAGCAGCTAAACATAGATAGCTGGCTCCTCAATTAATAAACTTCAATGGTTCCGTAATATCCTTAAACACTAAGTACGAAAACATGGACAGCTGATTCCTCTCTGAACGTATCATTAAAGGTTCGGTAGTGAGCTAAAATAGCATCAAAACATAGCCGATGGAACCAAAAACATAATATGAAAGGTTCGGTACAGAACATAAAGGGCTGGTGCGTACATAAAATAAAATTATCACTGGTTGAGGAGAAAAACTAAAATAGCACTTGAATATAGAGTTTCGACATGACATTCGTTTCCATGGAAACCGTAATCGTGTTCATGGAGGGCATAGAAAAATGTTTTAAATTAATTAATCAGTCTCGTGGTTCCGCTTAAAGCAACCTCCGCAAAGCCGTTTGAAAAGACAATTTTTAAAAAAGCAATATGTAAGCCATTGTCTACAGGGCATTGATAAACCTTTAAATTCCCCGTGTTATTTGGAGAGGTCACGTTTCTTTTCAGTAATAATCTCACAGTGTTGTAAGACAAGGACTGTGATTGTCCCGATACAATGTCGTTCCATAATTTGTCTTTGGTAATCAGATAAGGCGCATTTGGAACAGACCGTTAGCTCCGTGCGTTATGTGTTGATCTGAGGTGTGGTTGGCAATGGTTCGGATCCCCCAATGACTTGTCTGACGGGTTTTCAAAGCCCTTAACTTACTTGGCTCGGTTTTTCTACTGAAATTTTGTATCCCTCTCATCCTTGGCTGACCGTAATAGACGCGTCTGTTTGCTCAAACGAAAGGTTCTTAAGTCCCAGATGGCTACAGGATCTCTGGACAGACATGCAATATGTCAAGAGGCACAAAGTCAGTATCGCAGTAGAAAATACGAATATACACAGTCCTGCGAAAAATTACCCATTCATTGTGAACATGTTTCTCTTTTCGCCAGGGATACAGATTGATATTGAGGCGGAAATAATGCTAAGCTGTGAGTTGCTTTAATATCTTTTAATAAGTCGCTCACGAAATTCTTCAGATCACTGCTTGTTGATTTAGTCATTGGACAGCTTTAGGATCAAACAAAAAGTACGACTGACTGTAAGAAAGTGAGGTGTTATGCCCTGATGGTTTGTTAAGAAAATCGCTGGGAGTTGAACGAATTAAAACAAGATCATGAAGTGAAAAAAGCCAAACAAAACAAGACAGATCGATTATTTCGTTGCTACTGTTCTTTTGTTTCAGTTTGGTTGGGGGGGGGGGGGTTGTCGCCTTTGATTCATCTAATCTTTGTCTTTTCAAACCCGCGCTTGAGAAAGAAAGAAACATTTGAGTAATTGTTTGTATGAGGGCTTAATTGCACTTGCGTAGCTGAAAGTGGATGCGAAGGTTTCCAAAAAAGGCATAGCGCCATGAAAATGAAAGACTGCGGACAGGAGAAAGGCATAGCGCCATGAAAATGAAAGACTGCGGACAGGAGAAAGGGATAAAATGACACACGTATTGATATCGTTTGTTTGTTTATTAACTTTTTCCCCTGCTCTCGTTATTGCTATCTGGCGTCTATGTTATCGATCTCTCTGCCACC
>NW_004797633.1:523429-528928 GCF_000002075.1 Aplysia californica | reverse complement strand
TTTTCATAAAACACGATAAAAAATCATTAATAAAAAGAGATGCAGCCAAAAATCATCGGGGAAAAACTGAGAGGGGGGGGGGGTGGAATGATGATATATAGAAAGCAGAAACATGTAATCTCTATTGAACCTTCATCCTTTCCCTGGTGAGATATAGAAAAGGACCACCAGCAGAAGCTATAAAAACGCTTTAACCTAACAGGAATACACAGAATGGAATATTTCTGCTGAGATGAGTATTTGTCACAGTTACTTTGATACACGATCCATTTCTTCTCGCCTTTCTCTTCCCTCTTTGTGATTCCCTCCCACCACTAAGCTGGGTGATCCTTCCTTGAAATTACCTCCATGTGTCTGTTGAGATGCTTTATTCACGTAACATGGGGGGGGGGGACCCACCTGATCCTTAAGTAAGCAAATCCATGTCTATTGAAAGAGCGAAGTATACCCCCGCCCCCCTCCAAACAAAAAGAAAGATAATCACCTTATCCTACAGAAAGCAATATCCATATCTGTTGAAAGAGGGGTAAAAGTAAAGTGTACCTCCCCACCTTCCCCTCCCCTGCCCCCCCCCCCTAAAAAAAACCAGCCCGTTGTAACTGCCTGCAATGCTATCCGTCATTGTGTTTAAAATATCGTTTCAAGGTGGTCTAATGGCTTTGTATGCTGGCCTGACGAGAAAAATTAATAATTGATATACTTATAAAGACGAAATACTGCTTATCTTGTGCTATTTCTTATGCTGGCTTAGGCATGGCATGCCGAAAATAATGTAGATTTACACGTAGACTTGCACTACCAATTCCCGCACATGTGCGATTGAAGACCTTATTAACAGCACAAGTCTATGGATTTACACCTCACCCTAGAGTTCACTTGGAGACATTAAAGTTCCAATTTTCGTTTCCATTTCATGCTTCGTCGATTGCCGAGGAGGAACCACAGTGACAAATTGGGATAGGTGGTCGGGTCTGGATTCTCCACTTCTAAACAATCGCTCCTTGAGGGGTCACTCAACTAAGACTGTACTCGTGTTACGTCTACCCCCCCCCCCCCAACCCCCCCAAAAAATCATTTTTGGGCAGTTGGAAGGTTCTAAAAATGGTTGCACGATTTACAGGATTTGTTCTTCCTTACATCAATATTGTGACTTATTTATATCGATCATGTCATGTGTTTTTGTTTGTTTGTGACGTAACGGATCATTTTAAGGCAAATCTTGTTAAAGATGATATGTAGACAGTTGACGATAACTTATTATTCGGTCTATTTTTTAAGCCACTCAGAGCCCCGGTATTTCAGCTGCCATGGTGTATTGGAGATGACATAACTTCAAAGTAGGATCTAAAATACCCTTGCCACTCATTTCTGCTCCAACAAAAAGACTAATCTGTTCCTGAAGCTCTTACAAGTAAGGATTGAAGATGTTACCAGTGTATTTAAGAAAGTGCGCAGAAGAAAAAGATTAGTCGTGCATAACCTGGTGAGCATGTTCAAAGAAAGACTGCCCAATAATTGCTGAGCCGCTCTGTGGAATGGAAGTATAAGGGGACAGGCGGGCTCCATGTAAATTTGCATACGCGGGAAGATGAGACAGACTGACAGAGAGATAGCATGAAGACAGAACATAATATGTGTTTATGCACTTTTACCATTGAAGGAAAGTATTTACGATACCCGTTAGGCTCGGGTCATCTCGCTATTTGCTCTGCGTGCCCGTTTATATGAATGCCTGTCTGTCTCCGAGAGAGAGAGAGAGAGAGAGAGAGAGAGAGAGAGAGAGAGAGAGAGAGAGAGAGAGAGAGAGAGAGAGAGAAAAGAGAGGGGGGGCAGACAGAGAGAGAGATAAAGAGATCGAGAGAGAGGAGGAAAAGGGGGGAGACAGACAGACAGACAGACAGACAGACAGACAAACAGAGAGAGAGAGAGAGAGATGGGGAGAGAGAGAGAGAGAGAGAGAGAGAGAGAGAGAGATAACCCATTTAATCTGTAGGTACAAACACGTATAAACAGAAACACGCAGATTCACGTCAGAAGATAAGCTGGAGAGACAGTCTTCAGATCCGCACTGTTTTACCTCTCACCAAGTCCTCTCGGAAAGCAAGGAAAACAACCAATAGCTATCCAACCCATTATGTCGCTACTCCCAAGCTAATCATTGTACTTTTACTTTCAAACTAGAGCAGTGCTTCTTGGTTTTGTTCAGACCAAAAGAACATTAAGGAATAATAGAGGTCAAGTCTCTTCCATTGTGTAGCGGAATCTTCCATTAATGAGTTCCTAGCTTAAAGCTTTGTCTGTCACTGGGTTGTTGTTGTTTTTTTATTAACGTATTCATTCCTATAGAGCCAAGATATTCTATACTGCTCTAGATCTGCGGGCGCCATTTCGACCTACCCTTTCTTCGTTCTCACAATAAGATTATCTCCTCCCTGATGACAGTGCCGTACTTTCATTTTTTCCTCCGTTATGTAACCAATGAGAAGAACAAAACAACAACAACAACAACAACAACAACAGCAACAACAACAGCAACAACAATAACAACAACAACAACAACAACAACAACAACAACAACAATCATTTTTAATGACTCCCTCCATTACCCTATTTTCATAATTCCATGGTTGTTGGTTGGGAAAGCTTGAAATGGTTTCTTGTCTTTCGGTTTCTTTTCACGGTAGCTGCAATCCATATCTGAACTCGCCTGCTAGGATATAGTTAATTCAATCTGTACTCCCGAGTCGCCCGCGTCCATGGTTGTCTTGACAACACAGTTTACGCTAGTTTTGATTTCGCTATCGCTTGTTCAGGCCGTATTTGTTTCTGTTTTCATCATTTTGTTTTGCTGTCACTAATGCTGTTATTGTAGTTGCTATTGTAGTTGCTGTTGCTGTTGTTGCTGTTGATGTTTTTGCTGTTGTTTCTTATGGTCTACGTCTCTATTGCCGTTTTTGTCGTTGAAATAGCATTTATTGTGGTTGATGAAAAGGTTCTTTGTGTTGCTATTTTTGTTATTCTTTGTCTTTTTTTTTCTCCTCCTCCTCCTCCTCCAGACCTTCCTCTGGCTCCTCCTCTACCTTTTTTCTCTTAATGTTTTTATTATGTTTTTACTCGAATTATCGTGATTATCATTATTATTATCAACACATGTTGTTGTTAACTTTATTATTATTACTATTATTATTGTTATTTTCATTTTCCCTGTTATTGTTGCGATTGCCATTGTTATTGTCATTATTATAATAATTGTGCCGTCTCACCATTGTTTTTGTCTTCGTCTTTGCTGTCCCCTCGCTGATCTGGCTGTTGTCGCTGTTTTCCTAGCATCTGTATTCGTCTCTTGCACGTTAAGAACGTTTTAGGCGTCATCACATTGACAAACAATAAGGATCCCCCCCCCAACGCCACACTCCACACTCAACACCCCACACTGCACGCCACAAAGCGGGAAAAAAGGGAGCTATAGTCTTACGAAATATATGGTATGTCAAAAAGCAGAGAGTCAATAAGGTAACAACAATATCGACGCTTAAACAAGGGACAAGATGGGTATAGTACATCCAAGGGAATAGGCCTATACTATCATACAGCTCAACTCCTTTGTTCCAGTGAAGTCTAAACCAACGCATGAAGGAAAAATAATGAATTATCGACGAGTAAATATAAAAGCGAGGCTGAGTCAGAAGGACGGGTTGGTTGGAGACTAATTACGGGAGGAAACAATCAATGAAGCCTGATTGTGCACCTGGGTAAAACCCTTATATTTATTCCCCAGCACAAAGTAACCGAAGACTGGAGAACTGTCAAACAGAATCAATAAAAGCCGTTGTCTCAGATTTCACGAAAGAGCTCAGTGTCCTAGATTACTTTTACCCGGCTTTTCTTGCTTTAGCCGATAGCGCACAGGTCACAAATGTCCTATTAAATGTGAGCATAGGTTAGAAACTTAGAGCAGTTTTGTTTTCGTAAATGTGATCAGTTTAATTAAAGAAATTATGATAGAACCTACGAAAATTGGGATGGTTGGTTGGTTGGTTGGTTGGTTGGTGCTCTCGTGTGGTCTGTTCCTTTTGCTTCTTTTCAGTATTTTCATCGTGGCCCTTCTCAGTTCGTGGCGAAATATGGTATTTGTCATGATGATTCGCCATAATGTGTACCATAACGGCAATAGCCTATGAATGCTAATTTAAATGCAAAAATACATTGCGTAGAGTGTGTTATCTTGATGTTCTAACACTTTTTTAAAATTCTCAATTCCTCGCTATTATAAATTATATAAAAAGACATAAACAGTAGATTTCAATGTCTGAAGCTGAATTCTGGGCCAATTCCTTGCGGATACCGACAGCTGACTGTCTGCCATGAATGTTATATGAGACGATAACATGTGCTGTCAACAGCAATTTATCCTATTATTCTGTTGGTGTACATGTACTACTTTTCTTCTTTCTTCACCTGTTCGGCTGTCGCTTGAGAGTCCGCCAAGCATTGTCTGATGCACAGTTGTGGTTCTAAGCGCAATGTTTTTTCTTAACTTTTTTTCTGGACACTTTCGGAGACAAATAAAAACAAAGTTATAATATGTCATAATATTATGTCCATCTCGTCTTTACAGTATGCTTCTTTCATGACGTTATAGATTGGACTCACTGATCACATTGTGTATCTAACATTTTAATGTTTTTTACGACACTGCATCATAACTTCACTTCTCTATGCATTCGTTATAATATGAAAATTGAAATTCTCTAATCACCAACATTTGTACTGTAAATGTTTTCCTTGACAATGGCTGTTTTTCTGAGTTTTTTAATGTATTAATGATGTGTGTATAAAAGTTGTTTTTAAAAAGGATGAATGAGAAGAACTGTGTAAGAAAAAATGTTCAATGAAAGGAAGGAAGATGTTGTGCCTGAGATGAAAAGGAAGGAAGTAAAGAAACGAACTAATACATAAAGGAACGAAAACATGGATTACTGAACATAAGTATGAACGTCGTTTAAATGAGAGTATTATGTCTTATCTTTTGCAAAGTGATGCAAATTTCAATCTCCTCTATGTGTACAAAGGTTATTTAGATTTTTACCCTTCTATGTTTGCTCTGTGGAATCGTGATACTGACTAAAAAACGGTATGAAACAATACTGATTGGAGCTCTGCTACTTTTTTAAAACAACACACTCATACACATACGCGCCCACACACACACACACATACACACACACACACACACACACACACACACACACACACACACACACACACACACACACACACACACACACACACCTCCAGCCTAGACATGAGCCGTCTCTTGAGAGCGTTACTGGCTGCGCTGTTGGTTGCACTGCGCAGCTCCTCAGCGGCTGTCCGCAGCATCTGCTGCTGTTGGCTGTCGTTGGGGCTTGACGCGCAGCCCTTGGCGGCCTCCACCAGCTTGGCAGTGGCGTCAGCGAGCTGCTTGGCGGCTGCCAGAAGTCTCTTCTGTGTGTCTGA
>NW_004797633.1:522047-522853 GCF_000002075.1 Aplysia californica | reverse complement strand
GTGTGTGTGTGTGTGTGTGTGTGTGTGTGTGTGACATCCTCCTCTGTTCGCTTGGTTAGCTTTGGCATCGAGCAATAACATTCTGTATAGAGAGAGACTGAAGTCACCTTTTCTAGTGAAGAGGTGCGCGCTATGTTGGGCTCATTAACTGTGACATTTTTAAAAAAATAATATTAATACTATGTTTTATTACATTTTTATCATGGAACGCCATGTGGTGAAGGATTTTTTTCTATCTTTTGATTGTCTTTCTTGCATTACAGATGTTACTGTTTTGTATATAGATCTAAGTTTTATTATATCTATTTTTCAAATAGTTTATTTAGAGAGAGCTTAGCTTGATTATATTTCTTTTCCAGAGAGATGGTAAGATCTGAGAGGCTGAAGCTTGCTATCAGGCGGAAATAAAATAAAAAATACCCCTCCCCCCTCCCAGCCACCTTTCCGACCTTCTTTGGTAGCCAAAGACGGAAACAAAATAGATAAAATCTCTAAAATAGGTTTTTCGGTATTTGTGATGCATGTATTGTTTTTCATACTATCAGTGAATAACCGTTTGATTTGCACATGTATCAACTTTTTTCCAAAGTATGAACATAATGTACCTGTTCAAATTATTCTTTATTACTGCTACAAACATAAATAAGTACCAGCATTCTCTTCCATGAAAATTAAATTTAGTAAAATTAAAAACCCCTTGATCTGTCAATGATTACAGGACGCTACTGATACGAGGTACCAAATCTGAAGAGATTGGGAAGGTGAGAGAGAGAGAGAGAGAGAGAGAGAGAGAGAGAGGGGGGGGC
>NW_004797633.1:520567-521947 GCF_000002075.1 Aplysia californica | reverse complement strand
GAGAGAGAGAGAGAGAGAGAGAGAGGGGCAGAGAGAGAGAGTGTGTGTGTGTGTGTGTGTGAGAGAGAGAGAGAGAGAGAGAGAGAGAGAGAGAGAGAGAGAGAGAGAGAAGGGGGCTTGATTGTTGTAGTCAAATTGTAAAGGAACAGTGCTTGATTAGTGTGTCGACCATCCACCAGTAGTCACCATGATTCACGTAGAATATAGTTCTCTTATTTCTTTATTCCCTGTTCTTTACCCAAATAAATGTACAAACAACGTTCACCCTGCTCACATCATTTAGATGAAGGTCTTGAAGATTTGTTAGAAGAAGAATGTTCTCAGATCTCCCTCCTCCAGGGAGAGATCGTGTCCCTGGTAGCTAGCGTGATAAGGATGGAGTAAAGTAAAGAAATTACTGCATGCAAATTGTAATGATCGCAAACTCCACAACAAGTCGCAGATAACATCTTGTTACTAATGCCTTCCCATGGTAGATAAAACAAGGGGTTTCCCCTGTATTTTCAACCCCTCACCACCCCCACCCGACCCATGGCCACCCCCAACCTCCCACCCCTTCCCCCTTCCCTTGATCTTTCACGGCCGTAATGGCCCTGCGATGCTGTCCATTACCAAAAAACAAAAAGTATTGTTAGCATTTCACAAGGACTCCACTAATCATCTGTATGTTTTTCAGGTTTGTCTCTTACATAAAGTGACTAAGCTGAATTGGTTACAACATTCATTCGTTCATTATAATGCAGGTTCCTTTTTTTTAACTTCAGCTGACGCTTGTGGTGCAATGATCAGACTTTTTGCTGTTCTACACACACAAAAAAAACTCCTGAGTTAGAATTCTATTGAGAAGAAATCTTGTTACTAGATCAAGAGCATCTCCGTTATTTGTTTGTTTGGTTTTGTTTGTTTAGTGGGGGGGGGGGTATTTTTGCCTCTAGATGTATCCAATTTAGCACGGATAGGCTTTAGCATGCAGATTCGAAACCGCCACAGTTCTAAAGTATCTAAATAAGGGTGTAAAATATACACAATCGATCACTCCTCATTTTTTAAATTCACAAACATCGTTTTTGTAGACTTTCATGGAGAAAAATAAAACTTCTTTAGTATAGGGAGAAGACAGATCATTATATAAACTGTGTAACGTTTACTAGTATCATATGTAGCGAGAACAAAATGTATGACAAAAGTTCGTAAAATGAGATGCTGTGTTGAAGTCAATCAGTCTGTTGTTGTTGTTTGTTGTTATTGTTATTGTTGTTGCCTTCTTTTGCTTCTCCTAAAGGTTTTTGTCGCAAGACATGATACTTTCGTACATCTCACAGGATTGTTCTAGATCTAGTGATCAAGCTTTTTATGCAACTCCCGTACCTCCACCCCCCC
>NW_004797633.1:516821-520429 GCF_000002075.1 Aplysia californica | reverse complement strand
TATATATAATTCTATCTATCTGTCTATCTTGCTCTCTCTCTCCTTCTCTCCCTTTTATCTCTCTATCTCATACACTCCCTCGGTCTCTCTTTGGTCTAGTTTCTATACCCGCCTCTCCTCATCCCATTTTGTTTTCGATTATTTATTTCTATGTCGATAACGTCTAAATGACTGGGAAAGATAGATGGATGAGTCTCGAATTTTTCTCAGAATTTTTCTTCTCGCAATGGAGACTGCATTTTGGCTCTCTGTTCCCCACAAGTTTTTTCTTCCACAATAATCAGATTACTTTTGTGCCCAGAGTGCTTTTGACAGCCACAGCATGGGCTCAAAATCAACAGATTCCGTCTGCAATATTCTAACAGTTGGAGACAGAATCTTTTGACTGCGTAGTCCAGGCAAGTGTAAATAGTCATGGTTACCTTACATTAAAAGCAGCCTGGATACCCCTCTTGAGGGTAATTGTTTGTTTTTTCCGTTTTTCTAATACCTCATTGTATTATATTTTTGGGATTGTTTGAGTCATTACTACACCATCATAACTTTTAATAACTTCGGTATCATTCTGCTAAAACCATTTTGTTCTCTTTGAACTTTGCAGCGTACTAGTGTGAATCAGGTTTGTAATTTATTTTTGAAACATGAGCAGTGTTTCATACATGTCTATTTTCATCATTAGTAATAATGCTAGTTCCAATCTGTCCGTCTTTATTTTCTTACTCGCCTCGCTCTTCAAAAATAGCAAACATATTATCTTTTCAGGTCTCTGTTCGCTTACTACAAATTGTTAATAGGTTTGTTAACTAAACTGTTTTGGCCTATAGCTATTAATGTTTGTTTGTTTGTTTTTATCTATTAAGTCAGCAAATTTTCCTGGTAACAATAGGTTAAACATTGAGTGATTCCCAATTCATCCACAAACGGGGCAGGAGTAGATTAATTTATCAACTTTGTAAAAGCCTTGTTTACCAGGCCAGAGAAGGTTAATTTGGCTCAAAGATTTTGAGTTTTACAGCATGTCAAGCTTTTTCGAAAGCGATTCTTTAAATATTTTGATAACGACTCGGAAAGATCTTACGATTTTGGTAGAGCAGATAGAACATTAATTGGTTTCTGACCTCACGGTATTAGTAACTTAAAACGGCCAAGAATGTCAAATTGAACTTAGTAATTTTAAGGTAGCGATCTGCATTAATGTAGTGAGTATGACAGGCGTCTGTGTTGTTGAGGGGGGGGGGGGATTCAGTTAACTTCTACGCTGTTGTCAGCAAACATATTTAAATTCTATTCCCGTATAGGGAAGTCTATTTTATCTAGTATCTCCGTCGTTTTATTGGGATACTGTATCCAACTCATCCCTGATAGGCTGTCACAGGCCGGGCTGAAACAAACTGCCTCATAAATTACCTTAATTGTGTCGATGAACAAGTAAAATTATACCACGTTTACAGTCGTAACGAAATGTGTATGCAGATAAAGTAAAACACAGCTTGCAAAAAAATCGATAGCGAGGTATCACCTGTACCTGATTACCGTCTTTTGATTTAAAAAAGAAGATAATGTGAGGTCAGAATCAAGGTAGTGGTGGGTTTTTTTTAGTGGGGTTTTTTCACTCTCCTGTTTTGTATGTGACAGGTTGGGACACCAAAAATAAAAACCACAATAATAAAAATCGGAACAGAAACCATCGTACCCTAGTCCAAGCAAAGATAGTACATAACAAGATGGGCCACTTCTCTCTTTGAGCCAATTAAAAAAGTGTCCTCAAAATTTGGTGGCGCCCTCTTCACAAAAGCGCACTCTTTGCGAACAGAGTTACCCTACTTGAGTTATAAAAAATCAAAGTGAAACTAGCAAGTTTTGGGATACATTTCGGAAGAACGCTTTTTTTTAATGGTTACCCTGACAAAAAACCTCTTCCGGAGGAAAGGGTGATGGTTTTCTTCGTTTAATTTGACTTTAGAATGAAGGGCGAGAGGTCATTAAAATTTAAAAAAACTAAAACTCCGCACTGAACGTACCCGAACTGCTGATGAACAGCAGTCGATCTGCGCACGCAAGGAGGTGCTATTCCTGTTCTTCTTCTGGAAAAACGAAAGAGAGCTTCAAAACAGACTGCAGCGCCATCTGAAGCAAAGAGCATACTTCCTGCGGACACTTTTTTGGCTGAGTGGCCCATCTTGTTATTTACTATCATTGGTCCAAGTCACCGCATGCAACGTCATTAAGTCACGGAGTCGAATCCGTCATCAACACAAGGGTAAAAGTTGTTGTTGAGATTTTAGTTTAGAATGCTTCAAGATGAAGATGCAATGTAGTGTGAAGGGGTTTCTGAACTGAAACAGCATAGCACAGAGCTGTGGAAAAAGAGTATATATTTATTCATTATTTATTCGATTATTTTGTATTTACTCTTTATTCATTTATGTACTTTAATCTATTCATTTATCCATTTCTTTATACGTATTTGTCTATCTATCACAGCGTCTGTGGTTAAGCAGTAAGGCGCTTTGCGCTCGCTGAAAGCCTGAATTCGATTAACAGGTGAAGATTTCTAATCGATCATCTCCGTCTGTCTGCTGGGATGCTGGGTTCCATTCGGCTCAAGTTGGCCCTAACAGACAAGTGTGGAGAAGCAGGACCCCTCTTACATTGTCTAAACTGGGTTGATTGGGTTGGGGTTTTTTTTTACGTTTTTATAATATTATCTTCTTTCTTAAGTTAAGTTAATGCGTGGATAATGGGATTTTGGGTAATTTAAGGTTTTCATGTCTCAAACTTGTACATATATTCTTTTTTTAAATAATTCGAGTAACTGCTACCTTCATGCAGTGTTCTTCATATCCTTTAAGGGCAACCACCCTCTGCCCCCACCAAACCCCACCCCACCACTCCACCTAACCCCCAGACCACAATTCACACATTTCCCTTTTTCTACATTCTTTCTCTTCTATAAGATTTTTTTCAATCTTCTTTTCCCAACCTTTCTGCTCTCAATATTCAGAGTACCTCAAAGATACGAGTTCGCTTCTAGATTCGTTTTTTTTTTTCGTTTTTTTTATAACTCACTATGCTGTGTTTTATTAAGAATTGTTTGTTTCTTGTCTGTTATTTATTGCTTCTGCTGTGGGAGACGCTCGGTTGAAACTTGATATAATATACAGATTTTGCACCACAATAAGTTATATCGCAATACGTTATCATAATATAATTTTTCTTAATTAATTGTTTTCTTTTCCATTTCTCGAAATATGATCAGATATACTATTATAAGATAATATATCGTTAAAGCTAAACACTGACGACAGCAGAGTTTGGACTTGTTTTTCTTTGTTGTCCATGTCACCAGTATGAAATAAATTAATTTATCAACCACCACAGCCTGGACATTTTTTTGACGTGCTTTGGGGGTTATTTATTAACCTCGGCTGTCAGCAATGGCACAAACAGCGATTTGTATCAACGTTTGTTCTCTGCTTTAGGGGGGGGGGTGGGTGGGAGTTCAGTGCCTTTTCATTTCTGTTTGATTCAGTCGTTGACATGTGCGTCTAAACATAGTTCAGTTTGGGATACACAATAATGTAGTGTGTGGGAGGAGGAGGTTGAGG
>NW_004797633.1:515131-516440 GCF_000002075.1 Aplysia californica | reverse complement strand
CTCGTCCAAATAACTCCTTTCGAATTGCCATTGTTCCTGGACATTCAAACATATGTTTGACATCCTCCTTTTCATGGCTGCATCTTCGGCAACGTGGGATGAGCTCTTCGTTTACAAAGTTCTTATACCATCTCAAGCTGATGGGGAGTACCGTTCTCAACGAAGACAGCCACAACCAATAGGGAAGCTATGATGATGATGATGATGATGATGATGATGATGATGATGATGATGATGATGATGATGATGATGATGATGATGATGATGATGATGATATCAACACTATTAGGTTATCTAAGAGGCGGGACTTTCAAATGTTGCGTCAGTCTCTGATAGGATAAAGCCAAGTGGGTTGAGAGCCTTGAAAACTCAACAAGATGACTCCAGATCAAGAACGTCCTGTCTGGTATTCGAAACACAGCCATCCACTTTGTGATCCAGCATGGTACCAGCTGATCTAATTGCGCGCCCTGACACGTCTGTACTTTTTTATTTTTACTTTTTTTCCGCCGCTTATACCCTTTTGGGTGTCGCGGGAAGAAAGAGACGTCCTTCTGCCACCAGCCGGAGTGTTTGCGTCAGGGGGATGCCGTGAGTTGTTCGTGTTTCCCTGACTCCATCTATCCAGGTCTTTCTCGGTCGACCTCTAGCCTTCTAGCAATCGAATTTTTTTATGTAGGCACGTTGTGCTGGATGGTGTTTTGGTAATCGCATGAGATGTCCGAACCATTTGATTCTTTGGTATTGGATGTGATGCATGACATCATATATTGTGCCCACCAGTTCTCTGATTACTGAGTTTCTCTGTCTCTCCTGGTCTTGTTTACTGCTTTTCTAAGACATCGCATTTCACATGTTGCATTTCTTTGCTCTAATGTCTTGTTCGTGATCCATGTCTGTATATGAACATATCTGTATATGGGTTTAATGCCCCGTTCAACACTCTTAGGTTAATTAAGAGTTGGGACCTCCAAATTATGTAATGTCAGTCTCAAATAGAATAGAACCACGTGAGTTGAGAGCCTTTAAAATTCCACAAAATGATCCGACATCAGGAACGCCCAGTTTGGGTTTCGAACTACGACCATCTGTTTCGTAGTTCAGCAGGATAACAACAACTCATCTAACGGCTCGCCCTCGTAGGCAGTGGGTCATTGGGTCAGGGCAGGCTGCTGTGACATGGACATACGTCATGACCCACGAGGACATGTAAACCATATCACATGACCAGAAAGAGCTGTCCACTCTCTCTCTCTCTCTCTCTCTCTCTCTCTCTCTCTCTCTCTCTCTCTCTCTCTCTCTCTCTCTC
>NW_004797633.1:503533-514962 GCF_000002075.1 Aplysia californica | reverse complement strand
TCTCTCTCCCTTTCTGGTATAGTCGCAACTGGCTGCTCGCTGTTGCACTTCTTTTACGTGTGTATTTCTGTCGCTGCTGGTTGAACTCTCGAAACACTTTGTATAGTGCAAAAATAGCAACGCACTCATTAAACGACAAATCCGCGTCCTTGCTAGGAGGTCCACCTTATACAACATGTGAGCCATTAGGCCTAGATCTTGCAGTGTTAAAATCGTTTAATGCTGCGTTGTGTGTATGCGGATTGTGTGCGTCATTACAGGTCCATGCTTCTAGAATTTCCATAGACTTTAAGCATATCATATCCTAGACTATGCACTGATATGACCGCTGTTCTTTACTCCTTATAAAAACCGCGCTGCAAAGCACGCTAAAATGATAAAATGTAGTGCAAAACACCAACCGCGTGAGCGCTGCACATTTCAACCCTTACACTTCATTTGACTCCGAATATAGTAACTTGTGAGCTCCTTGGTGAACCGTAACTATGTTAGGGTGCATAGACTAAGATATCGTAAAACAGATCTATGAGAATTTCAGACACATTCTGTCAGATCCAGTATACACCGTAGAGAAAAATAGATTCTGCAATTCTGTTTCAAATAGAGTGTGCACATTGACTCAATTAAACTTTTTATGTCGAAAATCGAGTATCTCCGATTTCGACGGACTACGTAGGCCTATCACTTAAAATGTTTGTTTTTTTCCGTCTGAATGCTTGATTTGTACAGTATCCTTCTATGAACAGATGAAAAAGAATGAAGAGTCTATTTGCGGGAATCTTGTGAGTTCTTATTCTTCTGCCCCACACGTGTGGGCAATTGGAAGATGTCACTGGTAGATCCTAAGATTTGTTGGGGGGGGGGGGGGGGTTGGTTTTGCTTTTTTTTTTTGCTTTCTTTCGGTAGTTTCTGTTTGAATGTTTCACTTTTTCCAGGACTGACTGTGTTGGTGTGTTCGCCTTTTCTCTAACTTAAAGTACATGCACATCAGCATCAATATTCATCCTCTGACTTTCATCTTGTAATGATATAATGTCAGTCTTTCTTTTTTTATTAAAAAGTGGCCAAATCTGGTCTTTTCAATTCCTATCATTCGTTCATCTGTATACTTTTCTACGAGATAGGTGCAAGTACGTATCATACAATGCTGGGTCCCTTTCAAAACCACTCTTCATTCTTGCACCCCAGTAATTGTGGTCTTTTTTTTTTTTAGCTGCTGCCCACTTTTGCCACCTTTAAGAGGCTATATTTTCATACCACTCACCTACATGTAAAATAGATGTATTTCCAAGAGGGGCATTAACCCTATCAGTACGTTGTGTTTTACTATCGTATCCATACGACGTGGAGAACTCTGTGCCACCACTTCCCAAAGAGGAAATTTGCTCGTTAATCTGATCCGTACGCTTTACATTGCAGTCTGGGAAAATGATTTTTTGAGAAATACTGAAAGTTTCAAAGAGATCTTCTTACTACAAGTATTCTGAAATGTTAAGAATGCAACCCAGGGGTACAAAATGACCCCAGGGCGTACGGATAGGGTTTTAAACAACACCTATAGCTACCAGGATAATCCCCACCGCCCACCAAAATTACCAAATAGCGCACTAGTAGTGGGCAAGACCGCCCAGGTTGGCAAGCAGTGACGTAACCCATGACCAGGTAGGGGCCGTAACCGTTAAATTAGTACGTCTGGAGGTGACGCGCAACCGAACCGTCAGCAGTGGTGGTGCAATACACTCAAATGTCGTGAGTTCGATGTCCTCACAGAGAAGAGGAGTCTTTTGGGGGGGGGGGGTTTGAAGAGGGTTTTACAGCGCTCTCAACTGCATAGGGCCATATGAACGCCAAGGGGTGGGTGTCAACAGAGAAGTCCTTACAGGGAATCAGACTTACTCTGCTCACCTCTCTAGCTTCAACAGCACAAGGTCTGCATCGACCATCAAGGCACCCCGGAAATAGCATTTCACAAGAGGGACAAACATACAAAAGAAGTAGAGGAAAATGACAATAGTAAGGATTACGAAAGAAAAAGCAGCAGTTCCCTGTTGCAGATCAGGCACAGTTATGAGCGTGACATGATGAATCAGACAATTTACAATTCTAATGTGCTTGAACGAGAAATGTGCACCCTTTGGGAATGGCCTAAAGACACTACAGTCAGTGGCACTGCCCTGGGGGGCGGGGTCTTTTGTGTAGAGTATTTCGGCTAAGCTGTTTAGATGAGAAGTGGGCAGGTGCATGTTTGTGAGTGTATGAAATTGAAGAGCATAATGTATTTGTGTGTATGTGTGTGTAAGTATATGTGTGTGTGTGTATATATATATGTGTGTGTGTGTGTGTGTGTGTGTGTGTGTGTGTGTGTGTGTGTGTGTGTTTCCATCTATAGATTTTATAAAGCCACTTAAGGACTGGTGGAGCACCTGTGGTCGATTTTGGTTATTACAAGGCCTAGAGTGCCCATATTTGCTGTGGGACATTGTGTGTTATTGGGGATTTGAAATCTATATTTCAAAAAGTATATTTTGAATCGGTTGCTATCGACACGGCGGCCATATTGAATTTTGTATACCTTTTTCAATCTCATTTTATTCCCTTATTTATTAACTGATTCACTTCTAATTTGGCATGCCAACTGTAAATATATAGCGCTTAAATTTGGCTTGTTGGATTTTTTATATATGCTTTAGTTTTTATTTTATGACACTTACAATTGGGTTGTTGCAAAAAAAGTGGAAAAAAAGGAAAATCCATGCTTTCTAAGCCCATAAATCAAAAGCTACTCCATTAATCAAAAATTCAACAAGCCAAAATTTATAACTAGGTGTTGTTGGCATTCTGTGAAAGTAACATTGAAATTGAACAAGAAACAGGACAGAAAAATGGGATAATGTGTGAAAAAATAGAATTGTGAGAAAACAGCCGATAAAGGTGAGAACCGACTGGAAAACATCTGCTTTCGCAGAAACACTTGGGCAAAAAAGACAGCTTTAGGGTGTAGCAAGGTTTACATACGTTTCTGGATATTGTTCAGGAAATATCCAGGTACTATAATATGTAATAGCCACAATTTGCATAAATTGGCCACAAACACAGATTTCTAGGTGCCCCACCAGCCCTTAAAGATAATGTTTTCTTGTTTTAGATGTTCTTAATTTTGCTATCATGTGTGTATTTACTACCTAATTTTCTTCAAATTATTTTTTCTTCTTTTTATTTTCCTTTTTTTAATACAACAATTTTCGAATGAAGGGATGATTGTATATTAACAAATACGTTTTATTTTAACTGGGATTTTTAGTTGGTTTCTTTGTTTGACTCGTTTTTTGTTTTTGCTTTTTTTTGTTACGTGTATTTGTGAAGTCTATTGTTGCTTGGTAATAACATCAATAAATAACAAGACGTCAAACAACAAAACAGGATGTAAATTACGCAGCATATTATGGGATAGCAAAGGAAAAACAAGTGACGTTATTTTCGAACACATTCACATTATGACACACTGTAACTACAAAAATACCTCACCCACGGGGAAGTGCCACTGACTGAAGTGTCTTTAGGTCAATCCCAAAGGTGGCACATTTCTCGTTCAAGCATAAAAGAATTGTAAATGGGCTGACTCATGTCACGCTCATAACTGTGCCTGATCTACAACAGGGAACTGCTGTTTTTTCTTTTCTGATCCTTACTATTGTCATTTTCCTCTACTTCTTTTGTTTATCACTCTCTTGTGACCTGCCATTTCCGGAGTGCCTTGATAGTCGAAGCTGACCTTGTGCTGTTGAAACTAGAGAGGTGAGCAGTCTAAGTCTGATTCCCTGTAAAGATTTCACTGTTGACACCCACCCCTTGGAGCTCATATGACCTTATGCAGTTGCGAGCGCCGTAAAACCCTCTGCTATAAAAAAAAAAATACCTCATCACTTTAAAGCTTGAATGGTTTATTTTACCATCAGTATAATTGGTGGACATGTCTTACATATTCTTAAGGCGAAACACTTATTGGGCCCTCAGCGAAGTCTTCATAGTCAGTATTTCATTTTTCCCAAATGTTACAAAACATGATGTCTGATTCTCCCCTTACATCACTTATACATAATATAATGCAGAAGTGCCAATCGGTGGACTACCTCTAATTGTGAGACAAGCGTTACATTACTTTTTGTCATTGCCAATTAAAACACTCACTGTGTGGCCATGCTAGGTCTTCTGAATGGCAGGTAAAGAAACTCTACATTCACAGAATGATAAGAAGATGCTAAATTTTGGTCTTATCTCATGTACCATATTCCGACAATGTACCCTGACCACAGCCGTTTCGGTATAAGATAAGATACATCTTTATTGTCCAGATCCCGGCACATTGGTTTGGTGCGTCACCACTTACATACACACACACACACACACACACACACACACACACACACACACACACAAACATACACACACAGTCTTTGCTTGAACTCACAAACAGGCTCACAGTCACATGCATAATATACAGATTTCTACAAAAGTTAAGGACCACCTTGACATTCAACCTTGATTTTTTTTTAAATCCGAAAACAAGACGGCAATGAATGTTTCAAAATCTTTTGGTGTGAAAGTGTTAATGGGTTACCAATGCGTACTGCAAAGCTTCCTAAAGGGGCAAAACCACCACGTGCTGCACGGAAATCCTCAGGTAAATTTAGTCACATGTGCTGTTTTTTTACCGACTTGTGTGCGTCACCACGGACATTCCTCAGTTAAAATTTCTAGTGCACGTCATAAACGGACGTACGGTCTCGAACTGTGCTCACTTTGGTGGCTTAATATAAGCCACTGTTTGCTCAAAATCCAGTGTCACATCAACATGCCACCAAGACGAAAGTTTTGATGGTGCCAGAGCTATGGCATGGCTGCAGGATGGAGTTGGAGCCCGAGAAGTTGCCAGAGGGCTTGCAGTGTCACACTCAGTCATTGTCCGCCTGAGGCAGCGCCATCAAGCCACTGGATCCATCCAAGGGCGCACACATGCAGGTCGACCCAAGAAGACCACTCAGAGTGTTTGCAAGTGGTCCTTAACTTTTGTTGAAGTCTGTAAATGAACAGCAATATAAAAAGTAATAAAGTTAAGCTAGATACATACTCAGTATTCTGATTGTAACTCAATGGTTTTCTGATGCTTACTCTGAGGTCATATGCAGGGGCGAAGGCTGACTTGTTTGACAGGGTAATCAAAGTGAAATGGGACCAGATAGGGCCTGGAGATATCACACTCACACAAGTCACAAGAATCTTACTGGCACTGGAGGCGGCAACTCTGAGTTGTGAATGAAAACAAATCCTGAATTCATGTTGTATGCTTGTTCAACCGCTAAAACAATCGGGAAAGTATTTCATTAAATATTTATTCTAACTAACCTTAAATTTAACTTTAGATTTGAACACACGAACACCAAGGAAAGAAGCACAGATGTCAGCACTACAATGGCATGTTATACCAGACAGCCGAAACACTTTGGTAGAGCACGCCAACTATCAATTTTTTATTTCACATTTGGCTGTTTTTTGTCTAGCTTTTCGCGGCTAGGAGCCGCTGTCTGTCATAATCGAGGTCACGATCTGATTATAGGACGTTAAAAAGTCGAGGAAAAAAACAAGCACTAGCAGTGTAGTCGCAGGAGTCAAAGGATTATTATGAGTTAGTTCCCCTCACATCTGTGAGGTAGACTCGACCAGTGTAATAGTTCGCTTAGATAATCAGCGCGTCTGGGTGCTTATAACTGTGGCCCGAAAGGGGTGAACAAGGTATATGCGACAATGAAACAGTTCTGACTGCTATGCACATGTTCCCTTCAAATCCATTGGTTGACTCTTCCAGCCTCACTTTAAGCTTACTTAGATCTAATCAAAGCTTGTGACTGCTTATGGAGTGGCCCGATAGGGGCGAACAGGCTATTTCTATGGCAATGAAACGGTTTTGAAGGTTAGGCATAGTCTATTGTTCATTGGTGAATATGAACGTCTTTTTACATTTAATTTATGAGGTTTACGTCTATGGGTGAATTTGACTGCGACAATGTTTCAAAATTAGGAAGGGAAGCAGTGATTATTTGATTATATAGACGCTTCGCCTCTGGTCACATGAATACTTATATCAAGTTTGATGGATTATTGAAAAAATTACCTTGGTATCTTTCTTTGTTACAGATCAGACGCCTAGGTCTTTTACTTCTGGCTAATATTTCTATTTGAGGGAACAATGTGTGTTTGTTGTCCAAGAATATGGAATTAATTTTTCTAGTGCAAGCTATAATGTAAAGTTGTTAGTATGTTAGTATCCCCTAATGCGGCCGTGTTCCCTGAGTGCGGCCACCAAAAGCACGACCCAGACACGCCGCTCGCGTTATACAACGTTATCGTCACTAACTAACCCACAAATACAAGAGGAAGTTAGGTGTGTTGTAGATCTACATAAAATATATGATTTATTCGTTTAAATGATCATATTCGGAAATTTATTTTTTTTTAAACACCAACTTGAGAGGAAAAGAATGAATATACTGTGGGAAGACCGAGATACCCGATAATATCCTCTCCACTCGGGAATCGAACTCAGGTCTTCTGAGTGCGACAGCAAAACGTTAAACTGCTACACCGACGTCAATTCAATTTGTAAGAAACCCAAGAAAACAGAATCATGAATGAGCTCTTCTTCGTTTCCTCATAATATATAACGCCCCATATTTAATATAAAGAAGGTATTTTTTTAACAACTAAAGAGCACAGAGACGTAATCCAAAACATTTTTAAAACAAGCCATACGTTAAAAAAAAACGAAAAAAAGGAGCAAAACGGATCTTCTATCTCACAAAACGTTTCAACCCAAAATCAACCGGCGCTATAGCAGTTAGGCACTTCTCGGCCTCACGTATAAGATGAGAGTTCGATTCCTCTGTCGGGAGAGTTGTTTGTTTGTTTGTTGTTGTCTTTTTTTTGGTGATTTTTCGGGGTTTTTGTTTTTTGTTTTTTGTTTTTTGTTTTTTGTTTTTTTGCTTTTCATTGAGTATTTTCATCCGTTAGCAGGGACGTTATATTCCTTCTTAGCCTGGACTGTCCCTGACAGGCAGGGTCAAAACAGCCCGTTTCCTAAATTATATTCTACATAAAACATTACTCAAATTACAACCCAGAACTTAAAGCGATAAAAAGTTCCTCTGAAGGAACTACTATCGATTGCTCCTCCTCAGATACAGAAATCCATCACCGTAGTTTTTCTCTTGATATACTACTTGAAATGTGTATTTTAGAGCTTATTAACGCTCACACATCTGACCATGATCAAGGACAATACGCAAAAAATAACTAAGCACCATTCAAATGAACTCTTCACTCATTCCCTATTATTCCCATTGATCTCATGAATACCTAATACTTACTTGAATTACTTAAATGTAGAACTGGGGTCTTAGGAAGACGGGGTGCACCATGCTTCATAAAAGCCCATTTAAGTGTGGGCAGGCTGATTGTCTCCATCATCAGCTGGTTATTGTAGCGTCTGATGGGGTCACGCAGGCTGCCCCTCCTGCCTTCACCAGGCTCTACTCTTTACTGAATTGGTTTGAGAATAGGCGTCATTGCAGGTGGCACAATGGCATAGCTGTTCCTCCCTCCTCTCCAGGATCAATGAAAGGGTCCGCCTGCTGATCGTGACATTTAACAGATGGTTGGATATTCTTCTGGCTTTTCCACGCAGGTTGCTGTCTCTCCCTGACTCTCTAGAGACACCAGCTTCCCTTAGTCTATCCTTTGTGTGTGAAGTGGTGCCTTCATCCTCTCTGTAGTCGTTGAACCATGCTGTCAATCCTTTCTCAATCACAATCTCCTTCGTGAAGGAGTCCTCTTCACTGCTGCTGCGGCTAAGTGATCTCGGACACGGGCTATTAGAGTTGGAAGATCAAGGGTAAGCACTCCCTCTATGTTTGCAGAGCCTGCTAGCTTATCTGCTCTTTCATTTCCCTTGACACCTGCATATCCTGGGCAGAAGATCCACTGCAAAGACATTATCCAGAGTACTCATTTTGTCTGTAACAAAGGTAGCCTGCTGGTTTCGATTAGTGTGAAGTGAAGCAATTTCAGAGCCGCAGTGATGGCCTTGATCTCCTTAAACTTTCTTAATGTAGTGAGGCCCGTTGCCCTAATAAATTTCAGACAAATATCCCCAGCCACTGTTACAGCATTCCATTCGGGAAAATGAGCTCATAAACCATCGACTACCATTCCATGGCTCGTACCAGTTGCCTTTGCAACCTCAAAAGGAAAATAAGTTATGCAATTAAAATTTGTATTTGGTTTCTAGAAACTCCCAATTTCTCTCTCTTATTTTCACACTGATTTAAATACAATAACGCCAGGCCATCTCGTCCGTTAGAATTTTTAAATCGAAAGGTATCTTTTTCCCAAAAAGAAAATTTTGCTACCGTGTTTTGGGTTTTCTCTCTTTGTTTTTTTGGTGTGGGGTTTTTTCTGGGGTTTTTGGGTGTTATTTTACTTGAACCGTCCCTTAAAAACAATTTATATTCATAGTATTGTATATCCATTCACTTTTTGCCCTGAAAAAACGTTAAAATTTGTTCTTAGAATGATGTGCTTTTCTGGGACCTGAATAATCTATACGATAGCATTTCAAGTTTGAATGGTATTGAATTTATTATCTATTAAAACACAAGGAAAGAGGATACGCCTCACCAGGAGAGGATACTGTTTCCCATACATCTTCAAATACAAAATATATCATCGCAAAAACGCTTGCGGGCAGTTTGGGGTGCCACAAGTAGGTTTTCTTCTGTCCTGACTGTATAATATCTGTCTGTCCTACTTTTTCCCTGTACTTTTGCAAGGATGTCATGCGCATTCCTCATAATTAAAGGTTAGGTAACAGAAACCTTACAAAACGACATTGTAGACTGTTCCTCGTTAAAATATGTTAACGACTTCTTGGTGAGTTAGTTATGTAAATCGAATGGCAAGATTTTCTAACTTCACTTCCCTCACTACTCCTCCTCTTTTCTCTCTCTTTCTCTCCCTCTTTCTCTCCCCCCCCCCTCTCTCTCTCTCTCTCTCTCTCTCTCTCTCTCTCTCTCTCTCTCTCTCTCTCTTTCTCTCTTTCTCTCTCTCGCTCTTTCTCCCTCTCTTTCGTCTTTCTCTCACTCTCGCTCTCTCCCTCTTTCTCTCTTTTTCTATCTCTTTGTCTCTGAATCTCTCTCTCTCTCTCTCTCTCTCTCTCTCTCTCTCTCTCTCTCTCTCTCTCTCTCTCTCTCTCTCTCTCTCTCTCTCTCTTTCTCGCCTCTCATTTCGTGGGTCGATGAAGTGCACCACTGGTTGGTCCTTCTATTTTCTTTCTTTCCCTTTGTTGTTTCTGTCTTTGGATGAAACAGCACCTGAGCTTAATGGCTTTATGAACCAATGTATTGATGGCTATTGCTGTTGATGTCACTCTTTCTTTGTACTAAGAGACCGCTATCATATCCATTCATAAGCTTTTCATTTCTGAAACAAACAAACCTCGTCCCCCTTTGTTCATCGTTCGTGTGGGAAGACGCAACGGTAGATAATCTATCTCACATCTCCTCCTTTTTCTTGCCTGTTTATCTTGCTTTTTCCGTTCACCGAATGACCGTTATTATGTCGATGAGTTTCTCCTTACTGAAAGGAAACACCTTTCCTTCTCATAAGACTCCCAGGGTTCAAATGTTCAGTGCCCATAGGTCTTGATTCCACTGAGAACCTGGTCTGGCAATGGCAAATTCTGGACAGGAACCCATTCTTTGTTTATTTTGGCTTGGCTTTAAATCGATTGTGTTTGCGTAAGCAAATTAATTTCTCCGTCTGTCCCCAAGAATAAGCAGTGCCCCGGGGTAAGAAAGATAAATAAACCTTTCCATTTGGACCTACAAAGCTTTCGCGGAGGGCGAATTTCGTTTCGACCCTTCGGCAGACAACGCTTGTGGCAAAGAGCGATTGTAGTGTGAAGGAAATTTGTTTTACTTTAATAGAGTTGGAAGAGCCTTGGGGGGGGGGGGGGGGAATTTTTAAATTTGAAAGGGCCGGGGGGGGGGGGGGGGTATAGGAATTTCTAAGTTGGAAGAGGCTGGGGGGGGGGGGGGTTACGAATTTCTAACACGGTATAATCTGTTCCTTCTGTTTCTATTTCGTGATAATTTTCTTGTTGTTCTCTGTTCCACAAACCTTTTCTTCTGCTGTTTCTTCTCTTCCTTTTCCAACTCTTCTTCTTTTCCTTCTTCTTTTCCTTCTTCTCCACCTTTTTCTTCTCCTTGCTCTCTTCTTTTTCCTTTTATTCTTCTTCTTCCTCCTCCTCTCCCTCCTCCTCTTCCTCCTTTCTCTCCTCCTCTTTGTCTCACTTCTTCTCTTCCTCTAAAAACTTCCAAGAGTGTGAGATTACCAGTGCACAGACTTTGTTTAACCCATTAACCTTGGCGAGACATGCACCACTCGTCTCTTTCTCTCGACAACGTAACTTACGCCCACACACCCCAGCTAGGTTCAGAATCAATTTGCCGCCTTTCCCGCAGTGGGGTAGGATAAGAAGATTGTGAGAAACACTAACTAGTAAATATTGAGCCGGGAGTTGGAAAATCAACCCTGTATGCGCGGTAAGTGATACTCTCTGCTCTATTGGGAATCTGCAAATTCAGCCCACCCGTTGCCCCTTGGTCGCTGTTGTCTGTGAGCGCCGACTAGTTATAAACGGCGCATTGTTGCTCCTATCCTTGGGTAACTTTCGGGTAACTTTAACCATACGGTGAGGTAACAGGGAAAGAAGCAGAGGGCGCATTCTCAGGGGTTATTCGCATTTCCTTTCTCTGTCTTCTCCTTCTTCTTCTGCTCCTTCTTCCCCTTCTGCTCCTTCTTCTCCTTCTTCTCCTTCTTCTCCTTTTTCTCCTTCTCCTTCTTCTCCTTCTTCTTCTTCTTCTTCTTCTTCTTCTTAGCTTTTCCAGTAGTCGGACGTCGTTTCTCGGACCTTTCTGCAACAAAACACTCTGTCTTTTACCATTGTGCCTGCTTGAGTTGTTTTGGTTCAAAGCCAGGTTTATATTATCCTGTTCCCATCTTTTAGTAGGTCTCCTTCTTCCTTTCGTGGTTTTGTTACCAGATTATTATTATGTTTCTCGATTGAATCTTGGCGTTTGATTTGCTTAAAGTAGTTCAGTTTCAGTTTCGTTACATTCTGGAGGAGTGTTAGCATTTCTGTACCTATTCTTCTCATTTTTTTCTTCTCCTTGTTTGTTTGTGTAAGTGTTTTACGGCGCTCGCAACTGCATAAGGTCAAATGAGCGCGCGGGACACACCTAATATTTTCAGTTGGTAGGAAATTTTGAATTTTGCCCGGGTGGCGGCCGAAGCCTACTCTTATCGATTTTAGACCA
>NW_004797633.1:499458-502274 GCF_000002075.1 Aplysia californica | reverse complement strand
TCCTCGAATTTCGTGGGTCGATAAAGTGCACCACTGGTAGGTCCTACTATTTTCTTTCTTTCCCTTTGTTGTTCTTTCTGGACAGCTCAACTTTGTCTGTGGTCAAATGGTTATACGGGGTGCCTATTGGCACTATTTGTGTCAGGTCGGGTCGGTTTTCTAGCCAGATTGAGGGCGTAAAGCGGCTATCGTGGCACAAACCGATCTCCAGACTCCTCGCCTAAAAAACAAACGCATTTTTTTTCAGGCGACGAGTCGGGCGATCAACCCGACCCGATCCCATCCGCAAGAGCCGTCATAAGCAGGAGACGTGAGTTTGATTCTCGTGTGGTGAGGTTTGTTTTGATGTTGTTTTTCAATCCAACATTTTCAAACTGCCAGCAGAGACATAAGCCAAATCTCTGTTTAATTTTCCCAGGTCTTATTGCATGTGACTCTAAAAGTTGGATCACCATCTGAATTTAAAAACGCATTAATGAAGGTCACTACAAACTAAGGTTCCTGCATGTTTTCTTTGATGTTAGCCTAAAGTGGATCAAAACAAAATAAAAGGGGATTTACAACATACACATAAAAGGTTAAAAATGTGACCTATTTTCATCAACACCACACGTTAGGAAACAGTCTAACAAACAGGTGTGTATTTTTCGAGACTCGCGTGGAGTCGTCTTGACATTTTTCTAGCATCTGCGTTTGTCGCGGTCAATCGCGGCCCTCGATTTTTGGTATTTCTTGGTCTGTGAATCGCGGCAGCGATTTCTGCATTTTTCTACCAAAAAAAAGACGAAATAACAAAGCTACTTCATAACATATTAGACATATTTAGATGAGTTTTAAGATGTCTATGTGTATCTATTTTCATGCGGAGAACATAAGTACATTACATACTATTTATATTGTTGTCTGTCTTTTATTTTTCCTCTTTGTTGTGTTTTAATTTGTTGGTGTGTTAATTTTTCTAAAAATTGTTCTAATGATGTGTTTTTCTTTGTGTGTGTGTGTGTTTATACAGCGTAATGTCATTTAATTTAATGTTGTTCCTACTTTTAAAAATATAAATGTGTTATGTTAGAACGTGTCTCCAACAAAGCCGTAAACAGACACTGGCAGACCCCTTAATTGTGTGTGATTCCAAAATTTACATGTAATATCCTGTAGGCCTACTTTTTCTTGAATTACACACGTAGAGGGTTAAAACGGCCAATCTTCGGATAGGTGGACACGCGCCCTTATTTGTAATTTTTGTGGTTATTTATCCGTGCTGTTCTAATTTTGATTTCATTCTATTGTGAAATCTTTATTTTTCACGTTTTTACCCGTGGGTGACTACAAATGATATTCTGGATGCCTGGATGCTTGAAAGGGAGCGCAAGAAATTCTGTTGCTTTAAATTGTTACCTCTCTCTATCAACATATTGGAATATACGTCGTCACAGAGAGCTGAAAGCTTGAAAATTAATGGCAACTTTTGCCACTTTTTGTGGCAATTTTTGGAAACTTTTGGACACAAAAATAACAGCAAACGCAGATGCACGATTTTTGGTTGTTGTTGTTTTTGGATTTTTTGTTTTGTTTTGTTGTTTTGTTGTTGTTGGGGGGATGTTAGTTTGTTTGGTGGAAGGGGCGTTAGCTGTTTCTTTTTAATTTTATTATTTAATTGGAGGGGGGGGGGTCTACAAGCTTACTCTAAAATGTGGGGTCAGGGTGTTATCGCTTCCTCAAAATGAGCAATTTACAGGCCAGGTTTCTGTACCTCGTTTGTTCTATTGATCCTGTGTATGCACTCAAATCGCGGTATTGAATATAGGACCCAAATAGGAATGCTTTTTTATTAGAGGATCAAGATTTTGGGGGAAATTGATTATTTTGGTTTTGTTGTTAGCCTACAGGAGTGCCATGCAAAGTTCTATGCACATTGGCAAATTAGTAAACGGAACTAGAATACTTTCAGTGCCAACAGACGAAAGTGAACAAGTTATCATATCCAACGCCTACATAAAAAAATTCGATGACAACAATGCAAGAGGGCGACCGAGAAAGACCTGGATAGATGGAGTCAAGGAAACATTAACAACCCATGGCATCCACCTGACTCAAGCTCTCCGTCTGGTGGCAGAGAGGCGTCTTTTTCTTCCCGCAACTCCCAAAAGGGTATAAGCTGTGGATAAAGGTAAAGTAAAATAAGCACACTGCCGACAGAATTCAGTCAAACTGAGTTGGGTGGGGGACAACCAGATTTTCTTTAAAGGAGAGGCAAAACACTGCCATTTTGTCACAACACAACTGATTCGACTTACGACCTTGAAAAACAGAAGCTTTTGATTTTGAAGGTTACATCCGTACATGTATTATTGATTTGTCGAATTCGGTCGAATTGTGCCAAGTTTTTGCCCCGTCCATAGAGAAAAGTCTGGCTTGCCCTAGCTGGCTCAATCAAATTATGAATACCGTGTGCAGAGTGCACCCGAAATAAAATTGTCTTCCTCTTCCAGCGATCGACAACTCTCCCGCGCATATGGATGAAGGGCTACTCTGATGGGTATTACATCTTTTTTTTTTCCTCGTCTTCTTTGTGTCGCTTCTTGTTGTTTCTCTGCGCACTCAGTGACCGGGGGGCTCTCGTGGCCTAGAGGTTAAGGTGTTTGACTCTCATTCAAAGGTCACGGGTTCGAATCCGGGTTCGAATCCGGGTTCGAATCCGGGTTGCGACCGAAAAATTCTCTTCTCTAAACTTGCTCCCTGGCAATGTTCTGTCGTCTGCTTTCGTTTCCACCTTCTGCCCCCACCCCCTCACCTCCTGTGCCCCTTCCTCTGGT
>NW_004797633.1:496281-498334 GCF_000002075.1 Aplysia californica | reverse complement strand
TGTGTGTGTGTGTGTGTGTGTGTTTTCCAGGCAGGTTAGTGCGTGGTGGCCACAAGGAACAGACAGACGAACAGACAGACAGACAGACAGACAGAGGAAGAAAGAGGTGATCGTGTTTGACAGAATATGGGATCTGGCAAGTTCAAGGCTGAAAGGGTTTGCAGCCATGCAATTATTGAACTTCACTATGTTGTCCTATGTACCCGTTTATGGCTATGTGGTGGGCAGAGCATGGTGCTCCTTTATAATGCTGTAATTGTGTTTGATGAAAACAAAAGAAAGACAAGGAAGATAACAGAAATAGAGGAATAAAATCTAAAAACTAATCAGTGATGGAATTCATGCACCCCATGGGAAAATGTTAGCTTGAATATTGAACTCTGATGGGTTTGGGGAGTGGGAGTGCGTTTATGAGACGCATGTTTTTCTTTCAATTTTCAATATGGATGGACGGAGGGACAGACAGACAGATAGGCAGACAGACAGACAGACAGACGGACAGACAGGTGGCCGGACGGGCGGACGGAGGGACGAAGAATGGACAAACAGACAGACAGACAAACAGAGAGACAGACGGACGGAAAGACAACGAGTGGAAAGACAAACAGTCTGATGAACAGATGTACCGACGCCTACTGGATAGACGGACATACGGATGAACGGACAGACAGACAAGTTTTCTTTTCAGAGCCCTTTGTTTTCCAGTCTGCTCCCTGAGAAACAATGTCAATTGATCTGTTTACTTCAATTGCCATAAGCTGTGGTCTATTGGTTAGGGTAGCCGTCTTTCTTTCTGAAAGGGTACACAATTAGATCAGTTGGCATCCTGCTGGACTACAGACTGAATGGCCCTCGTTCGAATCCCCAATGGGGAACTTCGGTTTAGTTAGAGGCTCTCAGTACACCTAGTTTGGTCCTGTCGGAGGTGGACGTACAATTCAGAGATCCCGCCTCTTAAATAACCAACCGGTGTCGAAAGAGGTCTTAGATTTTTGACAAAAACCAAAACGGTTTTCATGGACATAAATCCGATTTGTCTGTTTGGAAACATATTTCATCGTGTATCTCTGATATATTTGTAGGGCTGCTGTCTCCAGCCCACAACCCTGGTAAGAGAGTTGAAAATAACCAACCTCCAAAATTATCTAGATGAAGTTAATTGGGTCGTACAACATTTTCTTTCAATTGATTAATCGCCGTGAGAGGCGTCACAATAACTCAAGTACTGTTGAAAGTATCCAAGACGGCCACTCATTGTCGAGGAGAAAACTGGTTGTCTCAGAAAGATAGACGTCCCGAACAGTGTCATTATAGAAGAAAAAAACAACAAAGCGGAAAGTGGCCCTTTGTACAGTTGTTTGTCTTGGACAGGTGGCTTTCAGAGCAGGTTCGATTGTACATTTGTTTTCTCTGTGGCTTGTATTTTAGTTTGATTCCAAACCTATTACATACGTGTTTTTTGTGGGTGCATCGTCCGTTGCTGATTGATCACGCCTATCTAATTTCCGAGGCACTGACTGACCCCAGAATGTTCCAAATAGACTAACATTCTAGACGGTTACCTGATGCCAGCCCTTGCGCAAAGCCGTAACATCCCAGGAGCCACAATGTGGACTGCTGACCATCTGACCACTTGACCACCTGACCACCGGGAGAACAGCTGGGTCCACAGACCAAAGGAACAACACTGCCCTCCTCCCTCCCCTCCCTCCCCTCCCTCCCCTCCCCCACCTCCCTTTCCCCTGTTCAAGTACTCAGAGTTCATGTACCTGGTAGGTGATAGGCTACTGGTAGGTACAAAAACTAACTCGTAGGAGATGACCTTGCAGAGTACACTGTGTCTGGTCCTACTGTTTTATATTTAAGACTCGCCTCCCTCCAGTGCTTTACCCGTTGGTGTTGTTTTTGTTTTGTTTGTTTGTTTGTTTGTTGTTTGTTGTTTGTTTGGGTTGTTGTTGTTTTTTGGGGGGAGGTTGTTTTGTTGATTGTTGTTGTTTGTTGTTGTTGTTTTGTTGGGGGTTTTGGGGGGGTGTTGTTTTTTGTTGTTGTTGTT
>NW_004797633.1:492354-496087 GCF_000002075.1 Aplysia californica | reverse complement strand
GGTATTTTGTTTCTTTTCTTGAGTATTTATCGACGCAATCTTTACTATTAGCGAAATTGTGCCGTTGTTGTGCCCACTGCCGTAAACCACAGCTCAATGTTTCTTTGGAGCTCGGCGTTTGTATAACTCACAGGTTTTTTTGTTGTTGTTGATTTCTTAATTATTTTTTAAGGGGGGGGGGATTGTTTTATTTTTGTTTTGTTTTTTGTCTTTTTGTGGGGATTGGGGGTGTTTTGGGTTTGTTTGTTTTCTGTTTGTTTGTTTTTGTTTTTTGTTTTATTTATTTATTTGAGGGGAGGAGCTTAGGGAAGTTGCTTTTCGGGGGGGGGCGGGGGGGGGGCGGGGGGGGGGGGGCAAAAGTCACCGTGGTTAAAAAAAAAAAGGAATTTTATCCGAAAAGGATATATATAAGAATAAATATATAAAAATAGAAAGTAATAAATATATATAAACGCTGCACACAATCGATTCGACTTGCGACATTGAAAAACAAAAGCTTTTGATTCTGAAGGTTACAACCATACATGTATTTATTTGTAGAATTCGGTCGAAAAATATATATTTGAGTTTTTGGAGTGCACCATTACATGGTAGCTCCTATTTCTTTTCTTTTCCTGATTTTTTATTTTCTTCGTCTGCTTTACAGCCCCCCACCCCCAACCCCGCCTTCTCTCTTAATGACTATTTTTGTGTTGATGTGTTTCTCTTGCTAAAAATAAATGTTTAAAAAAAAAACAATGCCTGAGGTGCTATAGTGGTTAGGCTCTTTACCGTCACACGCAGAAAACATGGGTTCGATTCCCTCTTTGGGATGTTGTTATATAGAGTACCTCTGCCTGTCTTGAGGGTGGTTGGCGGGTGCTCTGGTGTGGTTTGCTTCCTCTTTCCTATCAAACATCTGTCGTCCTTATCTCTCCTTCTTCTTTTTTTATATTTGTTACTCTCTTGTAACACCTCTAATCTTCTGGGCGCTCATATGACCATAATATGCAGTTGCGAGCTCCGTAAAACCTCTACTAAAACCAAACTGACTGTCTGCTGAGATGCTGCACCCGACTCAAATGTGGTTGACTCTGGCAGTAAAAGTCGAAGAAGCCCGCCTCCTTAAAAGATCTAAATGTGAGGCAGCGTGGTGGAATCAGGCTCTCGTCAGTTTTTGGGCTGTAGAGTTATTGGAATCATCTTAAAGCTTGTTCACTTATCTTTAGTTGGAAGAAAAAAATATCCATTTATCTTGAATACAAGTCGAGATATTTGCGAAAGACGGAGATGGGGGTTGCCTGTTTTCAGACGTAAAATTAGTGAGAAAATGGCCGCCAAAGATTAGTTATTTCCTTAGTTTAAGAGTCCATAATAACTGAAAGTTTACATTTTTTGTGTGCCTTTAATTAATGTTTTTCACAAAAATCCACACAGAAATGAGTTCTTTAATGGACATGAAAAGTGTTGGGCCTAAAAACATAAATTTGATAAAAATTTACAAACCTTAGGAAAAATGCACGTTTCTTCCGTTGATTATTTTGACGAGAGCCTGATTCCACCACGCTGCCTCACAAATTGTGTCATCTGGGACGGAAAAACCCTTTCAATCAATCACCTTGACTGAGAGTTTGTTCTGCCCCCATTGAGGCTTACTGTGAACCTCGAGGACCCAATAATATATCCCCCACCAGTGGATGCCAAATGGATACGACTAGTAAGCCACGCAAAGCTCTCGAAGCCACTCGAAACCGAAAGATATGGAATTGATAAACGTTGCCCAGCTATCGTGTTTGACAGATATGGTTGGGCACACCCCAGGCAGCTCAGCGAGTATCATGCCAGGCTATGGTGTGAGTGACCCTGGCTAGAATTCCCAAAGGCTTGTTCTTGAACTTAAGTTCTTTGGGGAATTTTCGAAGCTCTCCATTTACTTGGCTCGGGGGGGGGGGTAAATTTGGTAGCAATTGTTGTTGTAGAAAATGTACCAACCCACCCCCTAATACTAATAAATAAATAAATAAATAAGTAAATAAGTAGATACGGGAATAAATAAATAAATAAATATATATATACTTAAATAAATACATAAATTAATAAATAAATTAGTAAATAAATAGGGGAGGGCTTCGACACTGCCAGTCAGGACCAACCCAAACTGAGAGGTATAGAAAGTCCCAGCAAATAGACGGAGATTTTCGATTTTTTTTAAATCCGCCCCACACGGGAATCGAACTTACTTCTTCTGAGTGTGACGACGAAGTGCCTCACCAGTAAAGTCGGTAGTCTCACCCCTTATACCAATGGCACGATCGGGTCGGATTGGGTCGGTTTGCTAGCCAGATTGAGAGCACAAAGCGGCTATTGTGGCACAAACCAATGACCCGACTAGTCGTCTCAAAAACAAACGCGGTTGCTTTTTTTTTCAGGCAACAAGTCGGGCGATCGATCCGACCCGACCCGACCCAACCCGACCCGACTCAACCCGACCCGACCCGCAATGGGCATCCCGTATAACCGGTAAAGTCAGTACTCCCGCCTCTCAGATAGTCACAATGGTAATAATGGCCGCACTGACGCCTGTGTTGTAGCAATTAGGCGCTTCGCCGTCCTGCAGAAGATCAAAGTTCGTTTCTCAGCAGGGGAGAGTTTTTGTATCAAGTACCTCAGTTTGTCCGCAGGGACATTGTATCCCTCTAAGCTTGAATTGGCCCTGAAAGACAAGATTTGAGTTTTTAGTAGAGGTTTCACGGCTCTCTCAACTGCATGAGGTTATTGAGCGCCAGAAGATTAGAGGTGTTACAAGAGAGTAACAAACATAATGAAAAGAAGTAGGGGAGGCATCAGGGCAATAGATTTTTTTATAGGAAAGAAGGAGTAAACCACACAAGAGCACCCGCCAACCACCCACCAAGGTTAAAGCCCGCCTCCTAAATAATCTTCTTTGTGTAGGTGGGGCCGTAAAACACCTACATTTTTTTTAAAGATGGAGAAAAAATACTAAAGCCTTCGCTGTTAAACCTGACGTCAGTGTAAATGCAATCGGTTTTCATCGATTACCAGTTTGATTGACTCTCTCTGCACTGATCGATATGCAGGTGACTGAAAAGTGCCTCAGGTGGTAGTTTCTGTCCTTCATCCATGCCTTTCCCTGCACTTAGTGACCATTATTGTGTCGATGTGCCTCTCTTTACTCAATACACGGGTTCCTGCCAAGGCAGCTGGCTTAAACAATAATAAAAAGATGGCAGATGTCCGAGAGCTTTTCCAAAACAAACAAAATTTTAAAAAAACTGAATGAAAATCATAATGAATTAAATAGAACGCAAAAAGTGGTTTCGACTTCATTTCGAGACATGAAATTGAAATTATGCTCGATGATCGATCACTCTACCGAGTAATGATTATTTCCATGGCCCTCTTCCTGTTTTTAACTTTGTGGATTGCTTAATTGTGGGCTCGATATTAGCAATACAAAAACATTAGTTAGATCATATAAATGCCGAAGATAAAAGGGGGGGGGAGGGGGCGACACCCCCAAAGTCAAAATTCGGCTCAAAATTATGGAATTTGAGTTGTAGGCCTTTTTAGCTTCCTCAGCCTCTTCTACATACGACGACGCCGTACGCGACATAGCCAGAATGGTGTCGTGGCAACGAGCGGCAGATGGAGACCCGACAAGATTCACTAAGAAGCAAGCTCTCAATGTAGTTGCTTCCTAGTTATAATATAATAAACTATAAATAATACTTCA
>NW_004797633.1:490021-490952 GCF_000002075.1 Aplysia californica | reverse complement strand
AAAAAGAAGGAGGGGAGATAAGGAAGATAGATGTTTTAATAGGAAAGAAGAAGCAAACCACACCAGAGCACCCACCAACCACCCTCTCTTCGGGGTTCATTTTTCAGGGGGGAGGGGGCACCTAGGTCCTGCTTTGTGAGCTTAGTTTTAGTGATATAGTTGTTTTTCCCCAGTAGTCTTCAAATGCTCGCCACTCTAATTGAACTCATGCCTTTTGTGTGTGACGGTGAAACGCCTTATTTTTTTATTTTTTTTAAATCTTATTTTATTTTGGAGGGAGTACGTGTTTTGCGGCCCTCGCAACTGCATAGGGTCATATGAGCCTGCGAGATATACCAAACATTAATTTCAGTTGGTAAGAAATTTGGAATTTTCCCCGGGTGACGGCCGAAGCCTACTCTTATCGATTTTGGACCACCAAGTGATCTTTAACAAACGCAACTTGCACAAGGGACCTTCGAGATTTTTGGCTTTTGTCCGAGAATGCTAGGTGTAGATCTTACCTGCCAGAAGATCAGGGGTGTGGCTGAAGGACAACAGTAAGAAGGGGCCAGGAGAAGCAGCTGAAAGGCTGCAGAAAGAGTCAGGAGTCCAGAGGAAGGGTCAAAGGAGGTGAGGGCTTGGGGACAGAAAGTGGATGAGAAAGCAGACGACAAAACATTGTTAGATAGAGAGCAGGAAAGGACGTGAAAGGAGAAAATCTGAGAGACAAAACTGGGACCTTTGAAAGCGAGGCGAACACCTTAACCTCTACGCCACGAAGTGCCTTAATTATAATCATTTTGCCATAAAATACAAGAAGCAACATTTCTGCGAATAGAGTGACGATCAAGAGCTGGGAGGTTGGAGGGTGAAACCGAAAGCGAGTGTTTATTAATTAGTTTGTTCGTTTTATTTTTCGGAGGGGGAGGGGTTGTATAGTTTTGTTTCT
>NW_004797633.1:487957-489772 GCF_000002075.1 Aplysia californica | reverse complement strand
GGGGGGGGCAGCCTTTGGGAATACGACATGACGTACTCTTCACGCTCCAAGGGAAGTAATCCACTCAATGCATAACACGCACCCGTTGGCTGGACCGCCACTGCCGTCTTGATACCCCATCAATCTTTTGTCAATTCGGGAAGAATTTGTTTTGTTTTGCTTCATTTTGTTTGTTGTTTTGTTTTGGTATTTTTTGTTTGGTTTTTACGAGCTAGTTCCCCTTTCTAAATTTCAATGGTTCAAACTGACCACAGGCAGTCTTCTTAGTTTTAGTAAGGTTTTACGGCGCTTGCTACTTCATAAGGTCATTATATGAGCGCCAAGCGGTGGATGTCAACAGAAAAGTCCAATCGAGGAATCAGATTTACACGGCTCACCTCTCTAAGCTCAACAGCACTAAGTCTGCTTCGACTATCAAGGCACCCCGGAAATAGAAGTTCACAAGAGAGTGACAAACATACAAAAGAAGTAGAGGAAAAATGACGATAGTAAAAATTAGGAATGAAAAAGCAGCAGTTCCCCCTATGTTGTTCCGGCACAGTGTGAGCATGACATTGATAAATCAGCCCATTTACAATTCTACTGTGCATAAGAAAATCTCTTCATTAGGGCCTATGTGATTTTTTTTTTTCACTGTGTGCATGCTGCTAGTGCTAGACTGACTTATGTGTTTATTTAAACTATGTTTACTGCAAGTAAGATGCTAATTGTAATTGCTCCCCAACTGTTTTGGGTTTTTTTTGGGGGAGGGGGTCGTTTTATACAAAATTACAAGCTAGAAATATAAATTAAAATTTGTAACTAACCACAACGAGAGGTTACACTTATTCTGGCATAACCCACGGGTTTGTTAGGGGGCTCTCGTGGAGGAGAAGTTAAGGTGTTCGCCTCTCAATCAATAGGTCCCGAATTCGAATCCGGGTAGCAGTGGAAAATTTTTTTCTCTAAAAGTATCTCTTTTCGCACCCTTTCCTGCTCTCTAACATTGTTCTGTCGTCTGCTTTCGTCTCCACTTTCTGCCCCCATCCTCTCACCCCTTTTGCCCCCTCCTCTGGACCCATGACTCTTTCTGCAGCCTTTCTACTGCTTCTCCTTGGCTACTACTTACAGCTGTCTTTCAGCCACGCCCCTGGTCTTATGATAGGTAAGATCTACGCCTAGCCTTCTCGGACAAGGGCGAAAAATCTCAGACTCAGAGGTACCTTGTGCAAGTTGTGCACGTTACAGATCCCGTGATGGTCCAAATCGATAAGAGTAGGCTTCGGCCGCCACTCGGGCAAAATTCCAAATTTCCTACCAACTGAAATTAATGTTTGGTATGTCCCGCGCGCTCATAATCATAATATAATATGACCTTATGTAGTTGCAAGCGCCGCAAAACACAAAAAATAGGGTTTGTTGCATCTTGGTCCGAGAAACAAATCGCCATGCCTAACCCGCAAAATGCCTTGTTGCATGTAGGGCTTGGGTGATTTCGCCTGCCCTTGGCGCAACTACCGACCTTCCATTGTCTTGTGTACTACAAATGCTTGTCACAATCAGTAGCAAATCATCAATGACTCATTAGGAAAAAAACAACAGCATTCAAAACTGAAACTATTTTTTTTTTATCTCCCCATTAGGCAACTTACAAACCAAGTTTTTCAACGAACATTTTTTTAAAATGCCCCTACCAGCTTCGATAAAAGAGGAAAAGAAAAAGGAAGAGGATTATAAGTCAGCAGAGAATCCAAGGAAAGGTGCTTTGTTATTATTATTATTATTATTATTATTATTATTATTATTATTATTATTATTTATTATTATTATTATTTA
>NW_004797633.1:421133-486214 GCF_000002075.1 Aplysia californica | reverse complement strand
CTTCTTGGACAACACTGAAAATCTCGGAGGTCACGTGTGCAAGTTGCGCACGTTAAAGATCCATTGGTGGTCCAAAATCTATAAGAGTAGGCTTCGGCCGCCACCCGGTAAAATTCAAAATTTCCAACCAACCGGAAATGTTTAGTGTGTCCTCCGAGCTCATATTATGACCTTATGCAGATGCGAGCGCAGTAAAACACTTACAAAATCAGACCAGAACTTCTAACTGCCTTCCATCTTCACCTTTAAATAAGTTATCTGGGTTCACCCAAAGGCCAAATATATACATTTAAAAAAGCAAACAGAAAAGAACAGTTGATGAAAAATAAAAGAATGAGCCACAGGTGCAAAATAAGATCCTAAGCTTCATTTTGGTTTCACAAACAACAAAAGGTCTTCTCAACGATCCTCATACATGTATATTATTATGGTGCTGTGAACTGTACACCACAGACTGACGGCCCACTGAACATTTATAACAGAAGGGACACTGGACAGAGACTTAGGAAATTGGAAAATAGGCAGGAAATCGGCTGGGAATTGGGTAATAAAGGAAAGAAGAAATAAAATTACCACCAGTTCTAATTTAGTTTTGTGGCACTTGCTCCATCTGCTGTTTGAGTAAAGAGAGTTAGTTTAAGTAGAGGTTTTACCGCGCTCGCAACTGCATATGGTCATATGAGCGCCAGAAGATAAAAAGGTGTTACAAAAGAGTAACAAACATAAAAAAGAAAAAGGGGAGATAAGGATGATAGATGTTTGATAGGAAAGAAGAAGCAAACCACTCTAGAGCACCCGGCAACCTCTCACTAAGTAAAGAGAAGCACATTGACCAAACAATGGTCATTTATTTTAAGTGCTGAAAAAAGTACGACAGACAGAAACACAGAAACAAGAGAGAACGTAAAGAAGTATGACCTACCAGTAACACACTCCAACCACCCGCACAGCACTTGCGACACACACAGGTCGTAGGCTACAAGTGCCGAAGAGTGGAGGTGTTTTTTAGTTTTAGTAGAGGTTTTACAGCGCATAAGGTCATTTGAGCACCAGAAGATTGGAGGTGTTACAAGAGAGTAGCAAACATAAAAAAAGAAGAAGGGGAAATAAAGACGATAGATGTCTGATAGGAAAGAAGAAGCAAACCACACCAAAGCACACACCAACCATAGGTGTTACTGGAGAGTAACACAAAGAAAAGAAGGCGAGGTAAGGACAATAGATGTCGGGTAGAAAAGAAGGAACAAAACTTTAAGTGTGCTTACAAAACGAGTTACTTCTCGGATTCAAGCCTTATGGAAATAAATACATCACACTAACAGACCTTGGTGGAGTGTTTACAATTTATAAGTATGAAATAATAAAAGGCATATTACAGTTAAAGAATATGGCATCAATAAAAATTCTACAAATTTGAACCTAGTGTCGATTTTTGGCCAATATCTCCATTTGTGGATTGCGAGAAGTAACTCATTTTGTCAGCACGCCTAACATATCAGTGCACCTGCAAACCAACCAGAAATAACAACAAAGAGTCAAAATTATCAATTCCAGAAGACAAGGCAACGCATTTCTACATTTGTATTCCTCGATTTAATGTGCTCTGTCATTGACATAATACAAATTTATATTGGACAATAACAGAGGGTATTTTGGTACAAACAAAATAGTATGAAACCATTGCATCGATACCACATACAAATCATCATTAATTTGGAGAAAGCTATGACCTCGAAACAGGGGAAACTATTCGTTCAAAGTTATATCCCTCCTCTCAAGCTCACACGCGTGAGCGCTCAAACACACAAACACACGCCCACAGCACCAAGAGACTTCAGTCAGAGAAAAGCTAAAAAGATGAAAAGGCAGCACTCTCAAACACACAGATACAAGGGAGAGAAATAGTGAAATAGAATAGCCCAGAACGGCCGAGGGGGGACACAAGCATATTTGTTGTTGTTGAAAAAGAGTGGCACTGTCTTCACCTCTCATAAAACATTCATGTAGTAAAGCGTTACCTCGTGAGTGGAAGTCTGATATAAATAGAAATCAACTCGCACACATACATGTGATAGCTATTAATAGTTTCATGTGCAGATATGAGAAGGAGCACTTGCAAGAATGTTAAAAAACTGCATGTGAGTTTCTGTGATAATTTTAATAAATGAATGAAGACAGAATTCCAAGCTGATGTCAGCTCTGAGACACTGAAAAAACGTTTGTTCAATCGTGGTAACTAGGGCAGCAAATGTCACATGACTTATCATCACTCTATCCAAAATAATCTCCCTCGCTTCTCTCTTTCTCTCCTTCAACAACTCTCTTTCTCTCTCTCTGTCTGTCTCTCTCTCCCTCTCTCTCTCTCTCCTTCACTCTCGAACTTGCTCACTCACTCAATACATACAGTTGCCAAATTCACATCTCTCGCCTGGCATACAGGCTCACTGTCAATTGTACCATGTTAGGGCATTTAAATTCTAGTCAAAAGAGAACCAAAAAAACCAAAAAAAACACACTAACTCAACAGTGGGAAGGAAAAACATCAAGATAGCAGACAGGAATCAAAGAAAGAGAGAAAAAACAGTGTCTTCCAGAGACCCACCACAAGCCGGGGTTTGGCGACCGGAAACAACAAAAAAAAGTACTCTTCACCTTTCAAAGAAAACTGGTAAAATATATGCCAGAGACTGACTGTCCACTGAACATAGCGGAAGGGAAACTGGTCAGACTTACTAGAAAGAACAAAAACATTTTTTTTTAAAGAAAAGGAGAAAAAAACAACTCAACGGTGATGGAGACAGAATGAAAGTGAAGAGGAATAGTTTAGGGCTGGCTGTTGTAACTTCACTGTGAACATGTGAAGTCGACTATGTTGGGAACTATACACACTCAATGGTAGAAATAGATGTGAGACAAGTTGCCCCGAAGTTTGTCTTCTTATACACTGAGTGAAAAACAAAACAAACATTTTAAACTTCTCCACTACAGCTATTAATCACGCAATGGCTCACCACAATAGCTTACCTAAACTTCTAGTTCACACAAGGTTATTTACGAGTCATTCTACCTTCAAATTTTCACAGCAACTTTTCAAGTAAGTGGTGTAACGTAGCATCCCACCTCATTTTAAACTGCCATTTTTTAGAAAAATTTAGCTGCCAGGGATGAAAGTAAGAGCAAAACTGTCTCTGGGTGAAGAGACAGTCACAAGCAGAAACATTGCATGAAGCAATACAGAAGCAGCACATTGACTCCAGTGACTGGCTTCCAGCTTAACTTTTGAAATCACAATATTTCCATTTCACGATCTTTTTTTTTTTCCCCTCTTTCAACCTCTCCCCACCAAATCCCACTATCATTTTTGTGAACAATCCCAACATCAGAATGGCCCCCCAAGAACTTCACCAAAAAGTAGAGGGTCGCACTCTTGAGAAAAAAGCAAAGTGTGCCCAACTCAGAATTGAACACACTAACCAAGCAGAGAAAGCAGGAGAAACAGAATAGAACCACCACTAAGGATTGCAGAAGAAAGCTTTGCTACTAGGGACACACACTCCATCATAACATCAAGGGATGAAGAGGGGGGGGAGGAATATGTGGAGAGACACAAAATAAAAAGCAGCGAGTGAACATAAGTGAGGCATACAGCACAAGGAGGAGACAAAAGAAGTTTGTACATGAAGTCCAACACCCTCCAGGTGCTGGCTGGGTCGCGGGAGGTTACACATGTTAAAGCGTAGTAGTTTGGTTTCTTGTTGAGTAGATAATGTGGTATACAATTCATTCAAAATGTTTCATGAGACATAATTCGTGTGGTATGAAGACATAGCAGACTAGGCAGACTGGCGGGTCACACAGTCAAAAAAATAACAGCCATCTCACACTTTGGGCTCATAGGGACAGCAGTAATTTGTAAATTCTGGGCACAGCCTTCAGATTTGTGGCAATGCCACACATGACCATTTCGCAACAACCCTCCTCTACAAATGCCTTTTTAGCAATTTTTGTTTGGTGTATTAAATAACACAATGAATGCCCAGGACATAATTGCTTTTTAATTACTTAATTTGACACTCTCTGTTCACCTTCTTTCTTCTAGCTCGAGAAAAATAAAACGGACAAAATTTTACAAATTACTGGTGCATAACATACGATCAGGCTGTGAAATATCTTCTGGAAAAAAGACCAACAAATGCAACTGACACAAAATGCAACAAACTTAAAACTTCATAAAGCAATTTTCAATGGCATAGTTCTATCCTACCTTCTTTCAATCATAAATGCTAAATACCCCTGAAGATATTTTTCTGTCTTATGCATATGTTTGACTGCTGTGAAAGCAACTAGCTGATATGTATTTCTGCATTCACCAGTCCAAAAATGTTTATGTTTAGTTGTTAGCAAGTATTTGACAAAGCAAGAAACAATCATGTTGTACATCTGCAACTGTATACTTAAACAAAACCTGATATGTTTCAGTCATATAAATGTGTGAAGGTGTATTATGAATTCATACATGATAATCATTCAGGAAAATATGTGATGTAATCAAGAGTGAGAACAATGTGGAGGGAAAGAGAGAATCGGGTGGGATCTTCAGCCAGTGTACTGGAGGTGTAGTCATTACTGTTTCGAAAGACAAATCAGTGCAGTAACATGGTTCAGCAGCAAGTCCCTTCTACAATTTGTCCATCCAGAGGGAAATTATTAAAGTAACATGGCCAGTCATTCCTTTCAACAAATTGAAAGTATGTTTATTTTCCCAAACTTTTAATATATTTCTTTTTGTTCACAAACATTATAGACTTTCGAACTGAACATTTTCTTGAATTGAAATATGTAAATTACCATATCACTGAAGTACATAGCTGTATGAACTCTGTGTCAGAAAATATCTGTATCCATTAACAGTCCAGCTATATCCTCAATCCTCCACCCCTTTTTGGGGCTTTCTATTCCTTATGTGTTGAATTTGTGTTTGAATCGTAGTCCCGACTGTAACACAGTAGCAGCAGTGTCTAGCGATGCTCCTCCAGAAAGAGCACAGACACACAATTTTTCATTCCTTTCCTCTATACATTTACAGACTAACAGCAAAAAAATTGCAAAATTGACACAGTTGTTCTTAAAGAGAGTGTTGCTTGACATGCACATCCTGCTATCACACTTACATCACTGGCTGATGCGAGCTATTCAAGCACATAGAGTAATGACTGAATGAGGATGGATCCCCTGAAAGCAGGGGAATGCTCCTAACAGAATAAGAGGGTTGCGCTTATAGTTCATTAGCATAAATACATAATATGTGTATATATACTCATATCATATTCAACGTATACAAAATACTAAACGTAATTAGAAATTAAAAATAATTAAAATTCACAATACAGAAATGTTAGTGGAATTAATGACGTACAACATACAGTGTGCAGTGGTCATGCAATTTTTGCTTGATGTGCCAAGGAGTATATGTATGTGATTTAGGCTTATGGAATCATGTGTTGTCAATACCAGTACAGTCTATGCCCAAAGATAAAAACATTTAACATCTGTGGGTAAAAATTAAATCATCTTACACCCGTTCACCTCACATATGAAAGTCAACTTTTGTAGCCTTTGTTTTGCCTTATCCAAAAATTTCAGTTTCCTAGCTTCACCCCAAGTCAACTACAGACTGGCACAGATACCACAAACACGCAAAACTTGAAATCATTGATAGTTCATACAAGTTGCCATTGCACAACTGATACCTCTCCACTGATACCCAAACTGTGAATGAGTCGGACACACTTGTCAATACCCGACGCGCCTGAGTTATCTGTGCCCGACTGTATTTCCCCTACGCAATTGTTTCCCACCACAGAAGGCAAGTGAACATGGCTGCAAAGCCTCTCCTGTAAATTCCTTGTAAACATAGTATGGATAGATATAGTAAGTTTCCGTGACAAATTCTGGGATTTCCAAAGACACCCAAGTCAATGTATGACCACTGCAGAAATGAAGCTATTTACAAAATTTATGTTTCACCTTTTTCGTGTCAAGAGACTGCTAGGTGCAGACAAATGTGACTGTATTTTTGCGTATATGTATGTGTGAACTTGTTTTGTATGACAGAGAGAGTCTGAATGATTCCTCACACATCGTGCGTGCTCGGAAGTGGTGAAATGCCAACACTGTACACATGAGTTTCATCATTGCACATAAGGAGACCTGTACATTAAAATTGGAAATCATGCACTGATAGTTACAAAATAAAACAAAGACAGCAAATAAAACACTACACTTACACCACACTGCACGACATGCTCAACATGTTCAATATCAAAACAAGATAATCTAATCAAACCATTCATTTGTATTTTAAAATTTTAAAAGGAAAAAGACTTTCCTAGTTTACCAATACCCTATGAGATTACAGCTGAAACATGGAGACAATATTTCAATGCTGTTTACCAGTACTATTCTTTCTTTTATAAAACCTTTCATACTTTCAAAATTTTTCTCTATAAAAGGCAAACATAGCTGGCTTGTAACGGTCAAAAAGAGACTGTGATGTGGCAATAGAAATTTTCAAAGCCAAGCGTTGCCTCTGGCTATCACCAGGCAGAGAATCTGCAGGGAGCCAATTTACACAACAGATCATTTTAATTCATACAGCAGTAAAACCCTGTTGAGAGTACAGACACACTGTTCAACCAGCCAGTCTCCCAGAAATGCTGCATAGACATTTTCGGATACAGGATATCATGACAAATTGATTTTGTATTTTAGTAAACCTCACATGTGAAGTATGGCTACCAAATTTCGTACTTATAAAACACTTCATGGAAGATTTTCCTAGTCATTTTCACAGCCAGCTATTTCAATCATCACCCAAGCTTTTCAATCCACATATTCCAATCTAAGACACATATTCACAGAGTAGCAAATAGATACTGTTGACAACAGGTTATTGGACCTGAGCTCAAAGAACAAAGAATATGACAGGGCAAGCACGACTGGACTAACACAAACTTGGCCACTCAAAGCAATTTCTACAAAAACTCCAAAACCACTTGGCCCTAATTACACAAGAAATATACACACATTGCTTCAACTAATTTTTTTATTTTTTTCCCTATCTCTTTACAAGGATTACAATATGATACACTGCGATAGCTGAAATGCTTACTGACTTAAATATAAAAATGACCTTTGTACAATTATCGACAGGGAGTAAAATATGAAGCAAAGCTTGCCACCAAAAGCTGACAGTGGTCAAATATTTACAGTCGTTGAATACATCACTACAAATCCAGCAAATATTTACAGAGAAGAGAATTTCCGCATGTACTGAGAAGTTAAGCAGGACAATGTGTGGCTTTCCTTTGTTTGAACAGCATGTGAACCACATTATATGTATATACAAATGCAGTAAGGTAAGCTTACATCACCATTCCCTAAAATAAGACATCAAGCTGCAGGGAAGTAATCAGGCATAGCAACATTGACAAAATAATCATCAGACCTGGCTATTAAAATAGGAGAACTTAGCAAGTGGTGTAATGTGTGGGTAAGGATACGCTGAAGAGGTAGCTCCTTACAAAAGGCAACTCACTGTTGTTGTTCTGGGCAGTTGGAAGTCTAGTGCACCCAAAAAAACATAACTTTTTCTGAGGTCCATATTATTATTATTGCCACTTTGAAGGGCTGACGGAGCATGAAACTCATAGAAGTGTTCAACACAGGCAAGACCCAAAGTCTATCAAATTAGTGCCTAGATGTCCCCCATCATCAAAGTAATTTTACCTTTCCAGAGAATATTGTGAAATTTAATATGGGAAGGGTAGTTCCATCCATAGAAATGCATTACAAAAATGGCTTACCAGCCTTGCCACTCAACAACACTCAACCCTTACTCAACAGTACTTGCAGCAATTACAACTGAATGCTAATTTTTTTCTCCTATTTTTAGTACGAAAATGTAACTCAAAAGCTACAGCCGAGACAAAGAAAAGTGTTCCCAGACAACTCAAGCCAGCGACGCAAAGGCCCTATAAACAGTAACAGCAGTGTGCAGCTATCTGAAGGGAAACATTTTATTGTCAGGAACAAGAGGAAGGTACCGTTCGATATTTAAAAGCAGATTCTTGGCCATACCAGCTTGCTCAAAAAGCATCAACACGTACGGGATGCAGTGGAGACGAGAAAATGAATGCCCAAATCATCAACCTTGTCACTCTTGATCCGAAACAGCACAACAAATTCTCTACTTTGGCAGGTGAAAGCACAAACAGGTCATGTTTGGAAGCTCAGAAGAATGTATAAATAAAAGTGCCCATGGCTGAATCTCCTATGGGTAGTCCTTTTTATACAACAGGCTTGACGAGCCAACCTTTTCCAGCCTGGAATGACAATCGATTTGCACATTGTAAAAAGGTAAGAGACTCGATGTGGTCATAGAAAAAGGAACATGTGAACAAGAAGTACACGATTTTTGCTATACCCTTTAAGAATTACTTCATATAATAATAATAAAAGCCAGTGTGATATATCTACCATCAACAAGACATTGGTAGAGAGCAAGCAACCTCATCAGGTCGGTAGATAATTAGGATTACTGTGAGAACATTATACGGGATTTTGATTGTATTTGTTAAATGCTTAAACGTTTACAAACAATGCTACACTTCCAAAAGTTCAAAACTCTTTCGATGGGTAACTATACTTGTTCTACGTTCATGGTGCTAGTGTGAAGTTTGTACAACCTGCATTAACCTTTGCATTCAGAAGCAAACTGGGGAGAGGGGCCAAGTATTTAAATAAAACATGACGTCTACATTGTGAAAGCGTTTTAACAGACATCTGTCACAGACAAGGCGTCAACATGACATATGTTACATAAACCAATATCTTTAAGGCGAATGCACGTGGAGGTAAAGTGGTCTGCGGACAATTGTCCCCTTGCACTCCTCTCTCACATTTCCTAGCACACTTCAGGGGAGGGGGGGCCAAACCTACAGAAACGCATGCTTCACATCCTCTAGCAGGAAGGCCCACATGTTCTAAGAAGCATAAGAAGAAGCAGTGGTAGAGGCCAGGGAAGGGGACGGGGGGGAATAGGGTGGTGATCATCAAAGTTGTGTGTTCTGTTCTGAGGTGTCCGAGGCGTCCGTGGTGTTGGCGGGGGAGTGGCTGTCCTCTCCCAGGCTGTGTCTGTTGGAGCCCGGCGGGGACATGCTGTTGCTGGCGTTGGAAGCCACAGAGTGACGCCACTGACTGCTCGGCTCTACACTGTCCTGGAAGACACACAGACAGAAAACGTATTATCATGGGGAGCACCAGCAAAAGAATAGAACACATTACAAAGGGAATCTCAGTGGTACATTTTCAGACCAAAACATAACAAAAAACAGCGTTATAAGCTAAGCTGTCAGCCATTGCTCTGGCATTGAAAACTCAAAGAATAAGTCTCCATGCACCTTAGTATAAAAAAACAACAAGTACTACTAGTCAGCAGTTATAAAAAGACTTAAAACTGAAAAGTCAAATACACATACAAAAACCAGTTGCACTTTACTCTAAACCTTACAGTCGTAACATTATCTCAAACCTAAAGGCATAGCAATAAGATCCATTAAGAACATGCTTTCAGTAACAAACTGTTTTATACCTTTCAACTATGTTATTATCTTCCCACAGTCTTGAAATGTACCTAGAACCATTTCTTTTACACACTTCAATTCATCCAAGACTATGTCAGTGAAATCCCAAACAAAGAAATAAATCCACCACAATGAATGATACAGAAGTATATGTAGCATGCTTAGGATACACAATGTACCACTTCTGTACTATACTTGTGAAGAAATGCTACTGCAGTATTATCATTCAAAGTAAACATTTCCATTATCCACAAATGATATGTATTGAAGATTTCTCCCAACCAATATTCGTGATACTCAACATTCGTATACTTTGCAACAAAATCTGTTAAAGCTATAAGGGTATGTTCACAACGAAAGAAGCTTCGTGTAACAAATTGGGAAAGCATGCAGTGAATACACAATAACACATACATCCCACTTATTTGGACGTTGAAGTCGGTTATGTTCATGCTGATCCCATTAACATTTACTTTACGTCAAATAGCATTCAAAACTTTCATACTTCAGCTCTCTCTTCCCAGACCACAACTGCACATACATACCCATTTATATACACATGCATACACGCACGCACGCACGCATGCACACAGACCCCAAAACATCCACACTCACAGACACACATGCCAAGTAATTAATGCATGATGCTTCCTTTATATCAAACAAAACCAAAAAAATTCAAACCAAGTTCCCCCCCCCCCCCCCCCCCCAATATTTGCATTAATTCATTCAACGAACATTCCAACTTACACTTTTATCTTTATCCAAACCATTTCCCTCTAATGTTTATATTTTAAAAGTTACCCCCTGAACCAATTTTTAAAAAACAAAAAACACCAACAAAATTGAAATTAGCAATATTCATGGAAAAGTAATGAATAATCTGATAAAACAGAAACAGGCTGTTCAGGAGGGTTGTTGGGTTGTGAAATACACAAATATATGGATACACTTACAGAGCAATGAACACTCAGGAGTATGGAAGAAACAACAGAACGGTGAAACTGAATACGTGCAGGGTTGCTTCAACACAATTTGCACACTGATATTGTGATCTGCACAGGACATATATCATTCACAATGTGACCATCTTAAAATCAATCTGTCCTGCCTAATGCTTAAATTAATAACGTTTTCATTCTGATATAATGATGTGCAAATTGTCACGAGGCAAATGTTAAAACACAACAAAGGAAAAAATTCTTCCTGCTCATTTACCTCACTGTTCAGGTAAGAAGGATAATCTATTTTGAGGTTTTCTAAGGACTGAAAGAAAAGGGTAGGGATGTTTTCATAACTTCAGAGATAAGACCAACAGAAATGTTCACAACAGAAATCCACATGGTTATCTAAACATAGCAGAAACGTAATTAAATTCATATTATTTGCCTAAACATGCATGCACGTTTTAAAATGAACATTCAAAGTCTCCACCTGCAGTCTGTACCAACCCCCCCCCCCCATAGATCCGAAACATGTACTCAGCATAAATTGAACGGAAATGAGAGTTCTGCAGTACACCTATGCCACAGTCCGGCCCAGTACACTACCCACTGATATTAAGAGGCACACAATAAGCGTGCATCCATTAAAAGTACAGAATGGTGTATCATGAGCACAAGAAAGTGCAACCTACATGAACAGGGTAGCAATTGACATCCATTTTAAAAATTCTTTTGCATTCTATGCAAACTACAAGTAATATAATATATATAGATGGTGATAACTACTGAAGCTATATATAAATATTTAATGACGCAGAAAAAAGACTAAATTTTAAACAGCATGCTGCGCAGGTGAAACTTGAACCTCATCATTCTTTCAGAAATATGGCTAGATCTGATCAATACATTCAGCACTGCCATTGACCACTGTGAGTTAGTGCAGCATTAATTCAAAGCAGCATTAACATCATCTTTCTTAAGGTGGTCTTTGCAAAATAACCTCTGACTTGCTGTAGGCCTAAAAATTAGATAAAACAATGAAAAGAAGATTTTTCTTAAAAATAGAAGAAAAAAAAACAATGAAAAATTTAATCAGCAGCCGAGAAGCACGAGTTGACACCTCAAGCAAATTATACAAATATTACACTGCCATACTCCATTCTGAATCGCTACACCTTTCGCTTCACTCTATTCTTTCCATACTAACATTCAGGACTCTCTTACAACAAAACCAGATGCATGATGTCCAGCAAGACCCACTGCTGGATAATTGTGTGAAAGAGACTGACAAAATTGGATCCCCTCAAACAAATACATCTTAAGAGAACTATTCAGTAGTAGTAACAAAAACCTAACTTCAGTACTGCTGCCAACCTGACATTACTCACCAAATCCAAGTAATTTATACCAAAAAAATTTGCAAGGGTGGAAGTAATTTCAACACGCCTTGTTCCTTTTTTCATGCCACAAATTATTTACTCTATTCAAACACTCTCGTACAACACCTGTTTCACATTACTCTAAAGATTTTACTAAGACTTGTATCTCCTCATCCAGACCTTTCCAACGACTGGCTCAGCTGCTCCTACATGATGAAGTAAGCAATTCAGCAACAACAAAAATGTGTTTACACAGAAATAAAGAGCAACGCCATTTAGACAGCAGTATTTTGCTGAAATTGTAAGAATCTTTCTGAATATATGAGGATCAAAAATTGCTTCTGAACTATATTACATTTCAAAATTCTGGATAAAGCTGCTAGCTACTCCTTTTTTGGGTCAGTAAAATGAAATGTCCCCATAAAAAGTTTGCAATTCATTGTTCACATAACAAGGTGAGCAGCCTTGCATTTCCTTAACTTTTCCCTGAGCTTTAACAGCATACGGCAGAAAAAACATCAGAAGAACATATATTAGGACAACATGAAGTGGTACTGATTGAGGCCTTTACAGATACTACTGGAGAGTGTAGTGCCCCTTATATGAGTTCATGATTAACTCCAACAACAGTTATTACAGCATGCCAAACACGGAGAACAAGGGGGCTGAATATGGTCTCAGTGTTTCAATACAGGGTGATTCATTCTCCCGTTCCAGTTTTACGTTCAAGTTCAAAACAATCGATTGTTATGATAAAACGACAACTTGTGTATTTCCAAAGATCAGGTATTGACAAAAATAAACACCTGAATTACACGGGCCAGTAGAATACCCCACCTGCTTTCCCATAACATCACCATGTATTTGTTATTTGTACATCTAAGGAGGACAATAAAACCACCTATGAACTGTATACCACACAAGTCAGTGAAAGGTACAGTTAACATAATGAGTAAATAATTCTTATGCTTGCTTTATACTCAGTCCTTCTTTGAAAAGGATTCAAACTATTCTTTCCCTCCTTCTTTTTCCCACTTCATTTATTTTTCAATCCTCCCTAAGTGTGGAAGACATCTAGCAACCAAAGAGGAGGCGGTTTAAAGCACAGGAAAAAAAATAAAGGCATGGAAAATTAAAGACATATTTACTCTTCTGCACACTCTTCAGCTGAAAGGCATGCTATTTAAGCACTTCCTATAGCTGAGATTTTTTATTCACAAGGTACTCTGCAACAAAACAACCAAGGAAAACATAACGTCACAACTTCCCATTCCAACATAAAAATAAAAAAATTAAAACAGAAACAAAATGACCAGGTTGACGAAAAGCAAAAAAAAGTTTTAACAATAAGCATGACCCGTGAAGAAGAGCATATCATTAACGTGTACAGTGTCACCAGCAATTTGATAGAAAGTGCAACAAAAAAAAAACTATGAAAAATAAAAACAAATTCCATTCTACTCTACTCCACTGAGAATCCCTATGCTTTCCACAGCAGGAACAAAAACTTCCGTACAAAAGGCCAATTGACACTGAAGTTTCAAACCAAATTTAAATGCATTATCCAAAAATTTTTAAGTTAAAAAAACAAAAAACACTGTCATGCTGCTGACTTGATGCAGCCACTCCCACTGACATGCAAGAAATGCATTTGGTGCAAGACGACTGTCTGCATACTGAAAACCCAAAAATGACAACAATGAAGGAGTAGCAAAGCCTCTGTGGGTAAGGAAATGAAGGCTGCTCTATACTGAAAACACATTAAAATTGGGGGGAGCAAATAAAATCCTTCCTTCTAGTACATTTTACAATTACTTACAGCTCGTGCAATGGACAAGATTGAAGTCCATCACATACTGAATAAATCGGTCAATGTTCCTTTAGCAAACAAACTTTCCAGTTTTCAGAGTTCACCGCTAGCAGGGACAGATTATGTGAATATGAGATTCTACAACACTTATTTGAATTCGGACTTTCTGATGGCAGTCTGTTATTCAATTTACACCAAAAAGAGTCAAAGGAGCCTGAAAACTTTCGGTTATATAGAAACTTTCTACGCTCTTCATTCCTTCCCTTTCAAAACTCGCATTGCAGATACGGACGAGCTACGGGGGAGGGGAACCAAACAGTGCAATCTACAAAACCAAACGGAAGGCACGGAGGACACAAAGAAATACCAAGACAAATGAAAAGGTCTTTACTAGTGACTCTTTGACAAAATGTCCTTAACAATGCTCAGCCTTTGTTAGCTCTCAGATTTGTCGAAAGCTGGCAATGACCAAGAACTGCACGCGCCATTGAAAGCACTGTCTGACGAATTCATGATCTGTTGAAATATACATGTCATTTGAAAAGGGCCCTTCTTGACGATGACAAGCAGTAAGTAGCCATTTTTCTACAGACTTTTCTTTTTACAGCTGTTTTTCTGATCAATTTAATTTGGGGGGAGGGTGTTAATCACTTGCCTGCACCAGAACAGAAATGTGTGTGTATATATATATATATCACTAAACTCTATTGACACATTTGACCAAAACTATAATAAATAATTTAAAAACTTCAAATAATAATATACCGACCAACCAATTCTTTTTTTTTAAAAAAACATTTGGTCGTGCCAGAATAGGGATTTCACTACTACGACCAAATCCCATATTACGATAACAACCACATCATTCCAGTAAACAGCCGCATACAAAAGGGCTGCTGGAATGTTTACAAGGAAGGCTAATAATAAGAATAGACTACATAGTATGTGAGTTAATATAGACACTCCAAGGCACCACTACATGTGTGCAGCTCCCATAAGATAAAGAAATAGAGCAAGAAAACAGAAAGTTGAACAGTGGCTCACTTTGGAGCAGTGTGGAAAAAGTTCAGAAAGAAACAAAACATTCAAAATGCCAAGATTAAAATTATTTCATTAAGTCAAAGGAGGGTGGGTGGGAAAAACGAAGCCATTAATCCTCACTAAAATAACCTTTAGATATCTAATTCAAAACTAGTGGATGCTTTACGTTATCAATATTACAACAACAAAAAACGTTGAGGGGAATTTATATCTTCAACTTTCATTGGCATGTTAAATGTTAAAACAGTGAAGTGACAAAAGTGGCTCTGAAAAGAAAAAAAAACATTTTTTTTAACGAGTGACAATCTCTGTTGATAAAGATTTCACTCCTTACCTCAAATATCTGTGAGGAGAGTTCCTTCTCAAAACTGCTCTGCTCTGTAGGCTGATGTGTCGGAGAAGAAACGTCACCTCCCCTTCCAGGTGCATTGGAAGGAAGAGATCTACCTCTCCCTCTTCCAGGCCGAGCCATTTCCTGGCGGCTGCCTGCACTGCCTATAAAAACAGGAAAATCGTCAAATAAAAATTTGGCAGAGAGAATTACTCAGGTCCTAACATAATCATTGAAATCTGGTTTTAAAGTTTTAGTAAGGTTTTACAGCGCTCTCAACTGCATAAGGTCATATGAGCGCCAAGGGGTGGATGTCAACAGAGAAGTCCCAGCGGGGAATCGGGTTTACTCTGCTCACCTCTCAAACCTCAACAGCACAAAATCTGCTTCGGCTATCAAGGCACCCCGATAATAGCAGTTCACAAGAGAGTAACAAACATACAAAAAAGGTAGAGGAAAAATGACGATAGAAAGGATGAGGGAAGAAAAAGCAGCAGTTCCTTCCCCCTGTGTTGTTCCGGCACAGTGTGAGCATGACATTGATAAATCAGCCCATTTACAATTCTACTGGTACATAAGAACATGTTAATAACCCCCCCTTTGGAAATGGCCTAAAGACAAAATCTGTTTTTCAGATCTATTTGAGCATGATCCCGGCTAAATAAGCTGCCAATACATAATCCCCCTTTAAGTGACCGGATGAACATCAGAATGATAAATCAAAACATCTTCCAAACATACACACAGGAGATGTCATCTACTGATCAAAGTTTGACTATGGAAACATACAAAAATATAGGGGCAACGATGTTAGGATTTATCTCAGATACAATACTGAACAATGCAAAAGAACTAAGAGTTATGACAAACACTGAATACTTCAATCAAGGGTAAGAAAAGTAACCAGTGAAAAACACTGCACTGCTTGAGACCATCAATAACCATGTAAAGTGCAAAATGATGAAACATTTTGGAGAAAATACAAATGTTGCACAGTAGAGAACTTCACACATTACTTTCAGAATTAAAGCTGCAAAAGAGACAATATTCAAAAACATTTTTGTTCACCCTCACATCAAATGTGACCTTTTATGGGTAAGTGTTTGTTTACAGCCTCGCACCTGCATACGATCATAAGAGCGTGCAGGATACATTAAACATTTTCAGTTGGAAGGAAATTTTGAATTTTGCGCGGGCGCCAACCGCAGCCTACTCTTATCGAGTTTGGACCACCAGGGATCTTAAACGTGCACCACTTGCACACGAGACTTCGAGACTTTTTGCCCTTGTCCGAGGAGGCTAGGTGTAGATCTTTCCTACCAGAAAATCAGGGGTGTGGCTGAAAGACAGCAGTAATAAAGAACCAAGGAGGAGCAGTTGAAAGGCTGCAGAAAGAGAAAGAAGCCCAGAGGAGGGGGCAAAGGAGGTGGGGAGGGGAGACGAAAGCAGACGACAGAACATTGTTAGAGAGCAGGAAAGGAGATGAAAGGAGATAATTTCATAGAAGGAAATTTTCCGTCGTTATCCGGATTCGAACCCAGGACCTATTGACTGAGGCGAACACCTTAACCTGTAGGCCACAAGAGCCCCCAATGTGACTTTGAGCCAACCATCAAATATAAAGCAAACAGAAATTGTTTTGTTTTAGTAGAGGTTTTACGGCGCCCGCAACTGCATAAGGTCATAAGCGCGCCAGAAGATTATAGGTGTCACAAGAGAGTCACAAACATAAAAAAGAAGGAAGGGAGATGAGGACGATAGATGTTTGATAGGAAAGAAGAAGCAAACCACACCAGAGCACCCGCCAACCATCCACGCAAACAGAAAACCTGGAAGTTATTTCAGTGAACAGAAGTTGTTCCAAGCATCAACAGAGTGAGGACAACTTGTAAAGAGCATACCATTGTAATGGGAGCTGGATGGTCTCGTGCCTCTCATCTGGGCCTCGTGAATGGACTTGAGAGGTCGCTGAAACATGCTCTTCACCCTCTGCATCTCCTCACTGCCAGCAGCTGCTCCAGTCTGTCAATACAAGAACGAACTCTTGAGTTTCTTCATTCGTTTTTTATTTTAGTAAGCGTTTTAGGGTACTTGCAACACAATTAGTTCATATAGGTGTCAAAGACTAGAGGTGTTACAAGAGAGTTATAAACACACAAAAAAAGGAGAAGGAAAGATGAGTAGGATACATGTTTGAAAGGAATAAGGGAGCAAACCACACCATAGCATCCGCCAACCACCCACTCAGTTCCTGTATACATAAATGGCACATGACTGTACTGATGAGAAGAGGGAGCTCATGTGTTCAAGTGCACAGAGTAAGTAAAATGACATCCACATTTCTCCACATACATATCAGGACAAAGGGAACACTGAAAAAAGCACAAGAGGCACACGTAATCCAACTGCCCACAAACCTAAACCTCTTTCTATATGCACCATAAAATTTAGCATTAAATTCAAATCCTATTAACCCACATTGAAGTACTGGGAATGTAACGAAAAATAAGCATATCATTTTCACACTGTTGATGAGTTGCAACCACAGCGAGCAAGCATAGCAAGAGCCCCATTTTGCCAGGAACAGATCAGGATGACAATATCAATACCAATACTGAGAAGCAGGAGCAGATCTCACTACGATTACATCATATCTTACATTGCTGATCCTTGAAATCGTACAACAGCTCAGGAAGAAAAAATAAAATCTATTCAATGACCTTTGCTCATAAGATGCTTAGACACAATACCATACAAATAACATGCCTCAACTCTTTATCATTTATCTCCGTCAGGGATAAACCCACTATGCCGGGCCCCTTTTTGGTACTAAATCTAAAAATGATAAAAACGTCACAAAATGGGTCATTAAATCAAAACAAGTCAAACTATTTTTATAGTTCTTCATCTAATGAATGAACTTCCGATAAAAGAGACCTGTTTTTGGCAATTGACGAAAAGTAATCTGATGTCGCAAGTTGTTGTACAGGAATGTGCCCGAGCCGCTGTCGGCCGCTCACTGGAACAGCGATTCTGACCGTGAGCGAGACAGACTGAATTTTAATTGGTGTGTTCACAACGTAATGGTGTGTAACAACAAAGGCGGTTTGGGGGTGGGGGGGAGACCTCGGTCGGAGATGGAAAGCTATAAATTTTCAACAGGTAAAGGGGAGGGGCAACTGGATAAGCGTAGATCTTGAGACTCATGATAGGATAATAAGTGAAAACGGCATGCCTCATGCCACTATGCACTGTGATAGGTCATCAAAGTTAACCATTCTTTGCTTGCCATGTGTCATAAACCCACCCAGGGGTCACGTCAGTTCATTTTAGAGTGGAGGGAGACCATTTCTCCGATTGTGAGCTTTAACATCGGTTACTGTAGATTCTTCTCTGGGTTCGTCGGTTAAGATCCCGGTTCGCCTAAGATCCTGCATTTCCTTGCTCCCAAGCACCGTGATCTTAGGCGGAGACTACTGTACTAGTAAAAGGTCTTAAATAGGAGAGGGGTGGCGGGCGGGACGCATACCATCAGAGTTCTAACAAAACAAAAAAAAAACATAGACTTACTTTGGGAAGATCTATAAGCACTTGGTGACCCTGGTCAGGGCCTATGTGAGCGATGTGGCTAAAGTTTGAAGGTGGTGATATCACTCTCGAGCGCCGATCACTTCTGGAATAGGGAAAGAAACAATTTGAATTAAACCTGCCACAGGTTCCCAAATCTTAAAATACCAAATTTTTCTGCAACTCAAACAATTCGAATTAAGACCTAAGAGTAAGAGAGCTTCATGGAATTATAGCCCAAATTTAAAAACAAAAATTTCAAAATGCCCTGTGCTGTTAGGACAAAAAACTGTCGAACCAATATAGCCAACACATATAAAATAAAATTAATAGTGAAGAAATACAGAAAAAGCAATGTTTACTTTTTAATCACTATGTATCTCTTGCTCTTCATGAAAAGTAATCAATTAAGCTGAAAAAATAATCTGTGAGAAAAAATTCAACAAGCAATAAAACAAAAGAAATCTGTTCATGCAATCATGAATAAAATCGGAAACTTAAAACAAAAAACAATGGCAAAAATCAAAGACTGTTCCAGACACACAACACATACAATATAATTTGTATTTGAAGTACTGGAAAACAACATCTAGTGTGAAAAGTAGATATTGCTCACTAGTCTATGGTAACAGAGCAAAAATGAACATGGATTTAAACAGAAAATTTGTTAAACAATGCTCTGGAGAATGATGGTAAAAATTGCCATAAAAATTAAGAAGCATACACGTTCCAACTTTACTACAAACGCATATTAATAATCAGTTGTTCCAGCTAAGCACACTAATACTACATATAAAAATGGGGGAAATTGTGACAGAAAACAAATCTGTTACAACATATATCTGCTGACATGCACAGGGGAACACATCAAAGGTAAACATATCTAAAATTCAAAACACAGATTCCCCATACTGAGATCTCAGGGTAGAATTTTCGCTTCATCTCCTTAAAACCTATTACATATTAAACTGAATTCATAGAAATGACAATCTAACAAATTTTCCTGCAGCAACGATTGAATGAAGACGATGTGATCATAATTCTGTTTGGCTCTTCCGTTTACCCTGGCAAAAATGTATTGCCAACTCAAAACCTAAATTTAGTGATGAGAGAATGCAATGCCATAGCAGGTAAAAGGGTCAGTAGTGCTTGAAAATTAACTGGCATGTGGTGAAAACTATGCCATTGAAGGTTGAGTGCTATTTCATTAAAAATAACAAGACAACAAAGTGAAAAGAACAATATTACGATAGGGAAAAGGGACTGCATTGAATATGGGAAACTGGTCACACGAAGTTGAATTCACACAGTGGGTGGGTAAAAATATAACAAGGTGACATCATCCTACCTAAATTAATCTTGTCACGACCAAGAATAAGAAAAAGTAGACGACTGGTGAATAGGTCAGCATTATAAATGCTTGTCGCATGAAATCAATTTCAAGTTATTACAACACATACCATTTAACGACAAACTTACGCCTAACAACGAAGTCCCAACAAGTCTGAGTTATCAATGTTTGACTAAATCAAACAAAGGACAGTCCCATCCCATCAATAAAAGGAACCAAGAAAATAAAAACTAAAAGTAAAATTTAAAACTTTATTTGAGTAACAAAGGCATCTCTAAATGTTTATCGTAGGAAGTATAATTAAAAACGTGTTTAGTATTACATTTTTATATTTTGGTGAAGAGAGAGGGAAAAGAATACAAATTTGCAAAGATTTTTCAATCTGAACATCCTGCAAACATTCACAGATCTGAAACAAAGCCTTTCAGCAGGACTACCCTACCACACTTTCACAAGAAATGGATCCACAACTAAAAACATTATTTCTCCTTGAGAGAACTGTATGTTCAGCAAATCAAAAGAAACAGCACGCCAATACATGCAAATCCCACTGAGGAAGAAACCCAGTTCTTTTTCACGCCAAGATTCCCACACCACATTTGAGACACATTCCAATCTCTTTTTTTTTTTTTCTTCTGCACCAGTCACAGCAGTGAAACAGCAACGTAAATACTATTGTGTCGATATTATTTTGTTTACAGATTGCATCTAATACAAATTGCACTCCAAAACTTCTTTCCTACATGGGAACAAAAAAAAATTATTCCTTAGTTTTCAAGGTTCAAGATATGATAGATTCATCCATTCATCCATTTCGGTTTCATGCAACAGTCTGTGTCTTGGTTCAAGATATGATAGATTCATCCATTCATCCATTTCGGTTTCATGCAACAGTCTGTGTCTTGGTTCAAGATATGATAGATTTATCCATTCATCCATTTCGGTTTCATGCAACAGTCTGTGTCTTGCAAGGTGTATAAAGAGCACAATTGGGTTGAGTTGTTTTGGGTTTTTTTATCTCTTCTCACTTTGTCCATTAAAACAAAAAATACTTTTATCTTAACAGCCAAGCTGTCAGAACTATAACTCATGTTGCACAGTTCGAATATATCGTTTTTATAAAAGGAAAAAAGAAATTGGAAATTTAATTGAGGAGCATGAAACATGAAGGAAGACCATTTGAGATTAACCATGTAAATAAACAGCTAAAAGTGAAACTTGAAGAAAAGCCTTGTGGTGAAAATGGAAGAAAGACCGCTAAAAGAGAAACATAAAGAAAGACAATTTGAGGTGAAAACATGACGAAAGATGATTTGAGGAGAAAACATGAAGAAAGTTAAGAAAGTTAAATCTGAAACATGAAGAAAGAGACAGAAGGTATAAAGTAAGATGAAAATCTAAATTCGCAAATGAGGATGGGATAACTTTCAGCCTCCCTCAACCATCATTCACCTATAAATACTCAACACAGTACTTAATAATCTCCTGATTAGTTTCTCTTCTCCTCTAATGCAGGGCACACAAAGACCCACCATCGCAATGCCACTACTAGTTAGCAACCCATATTTTCCTATTACCTACATCCATCACTCCTATTTTTCTCTCTGACCATACACAGAAAAGGCAAGCTTTCTCTTCCAGTACAAATACAATGCGCTCCTCAATGGGTGGACACCAAAGAACGGTGACAAGGAAACTAAATGCCCAAAGCAAAGTAAGATAGCCAGGCAGTGGGAAACAAAGAACACAAAACATTTCTACAACCAGAAGTGGTAGGGAACCACATCTGCTGATACCAAACATCACTGAAGGTGCATGCAATTATCAAACACTGATGGTCGGTAATCATGCATGAACACACTGAGTCAACAATCTTAGAGCACACAGAATATCAGCCCTCTAAATTGTTTCCTTCCACACCATATGTTTTACTGTCTAAATGCTCGTTTTGCTTTTTAAAAAAAAAGTTATCGGTGTTGTCAGGGTCAATAAACAATATGTAATTCAATCTTCGTGCTCAAATCCAGACATGTTATTTTTTAGCAAATCATCAAGCATTGTTATTGAGTGCAGCTAGAGAAAGCAGCATGACCTTGGGGGGGGGGGGGGGGGGGGGGAGACAATGACATCCTACAAGCCTAAAAAGAATAACTCTCCTGTTTAGCATTTCTTTTGAGTACATCAACATCAAAAACTTCTTTTCAAATAATCATTCACTTCACTCATTACAGTCAGAAAACTGTTATCCCACACCCATCATGCTCAGCATACAAAAATGAGACAACTGGGACATACCCCCTCCCAAATTAAAAAAAATTACAAGCTTACAGTACTGCACTAAAAAACTATCTAAGAAGTCTGCTAATTGTACAAAAGTAATCAAATTGCTGCAAGCAAGGGCACCTACAAGCTACAAAACACATGCAAAACTCCCAGCTGCAATCACTAGACAGCATGCACCATTTTTCCACACAAAGAGGAAGTGTGAGCAAAGCACACTGAGGTGCCTTTCACAGCAGTCAAAACCAAAGTAACCTGTAGTGGGTACACAACAAGGGAACAGGGCAGGGCTCAAGGCAAACAATAAGATATTATAAGTAACAAAAGTGGGTAAGGGTTGACTTTCTAGTCAGTTCACCCCCACAGTGGTTATTTTCTTCCGCTCTTTAAGTGCTATTGTACTTTTCCACAATTATATTTTCAAATGCAGAGAAATAAAACAAATGTGTCTGACCTCATTTGTATTGACTTTCATGTTTAGGAATTGCACAGATCAAACCTTCCCTCCAAAGTGCTACAGTAACAGTAAACTGGCGGTAGTGTTCCCCTGCTGGTGATATATCACCAGCTATAAGGCTTCAGATAAATCTACCCAGAATATGTTTGCCTTTTCCTTGCACAGCACACAAAAGAGCGAACACAAGCCCTAGAAAAGTTTGGTGAAGGAGTCACGAGAGTGTCTTACACAGGAGGGGGAGGGCCTTGTGAGGAGGGCAATAACTGCCCGGGTCCCACGTGGGCTATATGGCTGAAGGTCAGGGGGCCAGAGATCTCTCGATTCCGGCGGTCCGGGCTGTCAGAGAGGAGATTGCAAAACAAAGGAATGCAGCTAGATCAGGCAAAGGATTCCTCAGAGTTAGCTGAAAACTCAAGGTCATTGTGAGGTACAGGCACTCCTTTGGCATGGCATAGCAATGTCTGTACTGGTCCACACATTCCCATGCCAAGCATCAATAAATCAAAAATATATATAAGCAAAAACTAAAAGATCGAGTAAATGAATAAAAGTAATTAGACTTCCAATTTGAAAAATGCATAATAAGTAAAAGAATTCTAAGTAAGTTCAAACGAAAAATGTTCTTTACTAAGACCAAAGACCTGCAAAGCACGATCATCAATTCATTACTTCTAACAGTACAGAGCTGAATTTCGGCATCTCAAAATATATTTAAAATGCAAATGGAACTACAGAAAAAAAATACAGCATAAGAAATAAGAAACTAACCATGAGGCAAACTTTTTCCAAAGAGGTGTCTACCAAATTTTTTATTTTTACTTTTCCAATTCAAATGTCAGTTCAGAACACTTAGTGATCTGCAAAGCTCTACATAACAGAGACGTCATTCAAAAACAAACATTCCCTTCCCCCGTAATCTACAGCTCCAAACATATAAATACTATCCACCTCCAGGACGGGCAGTGACGTCGGTCTAAGATACAAACATCGTGTTTGCAAAAAAAGAAAAGTAAGGAAAAGTTTTCGTGATAGAATGCAAAATGTATAAGTTTTACTGAAAACAGATTTCAAGTTCAAAACTATCATACAACTGTGGAGATTTTCTTGGCAACGGATATGTCTTGTTGCAAACAAATGGTAAAATATGTTCACATACCATTCATTTTCCTTTTTTAAATGCCTATCATTACCTTGAACACAGTAACTTGAAAGATTTACTGCTGCTCAATACGAACACTTGTAGTCTACAAACTGAAAAATTGAGCTTTCAGTATCCTTCTTGTATAAAGTGCTGCACAGTAGCAAGTAAAAATGCAAATTATGACAGATGCATTGGAGCATGATGCTGTTCACTAAATCAAGACAAGCTGGTCAATCAGTGCTCAGAGAGAGAAAGAAAAATAAAAGACTCAAAGACACTGCAAATAAAACGTTTGTTAATCAGGGTGAAATCAGGATGTACCATTAGTACATGGTCAGATTATTTTCATCTATGCAAGTTAGTTTCTTGTGGGTGTGTGTGTGTGGATGTTTTCACTGCTGACACAAAACCGAGATAGTTCTTACAAAGATGCAGTAAATTTAACAGAATCATTCAGGGAAATTAAGGGAAATCGTGGTTGCACACACTTACAAGTTGAAGATATGTGAGCTGAAGAGGCAACAGGATCAAGAACACTGAGTATCTTCATCAACACGTGTACTTTTCTCAAATATAATGAAGCAGTCATGATGTGAAAAAAGTAACACCAATCGCACGAAAGTAAATAGCTGTATCAAAAACTCTAAGCCATTCCATCTTCAAGTACAAGAAATACATTTTTTTAATGAACAATTCATAAGCAAGTCAAAGCATTTTACCATAAATTCCAAGAAATAATGAGAAAGTTGGGGATGGGGGGGTTTAAACCAAAATAGAAAACCAACCCCCCCCCCCCCAGAAATTTTTACAATAAAAAGTGTGCAGAATCAAAACCCAAGACAAAAAAGAAATGTAGTGAGAACCTTCACCATAAATAAAAGATATAATTGAAAATTCATATCAGTCTCTGGGATGGACAGTATGGGAGGGTGGGAAGAAGGGAGTGGGGTTGGAGATGCATTGGCCATGAGTAAAACTGTAGTCGAAATTAAGAACAAACTCGACTCTTTTTCCTAGCCTATGGGTCTACACTCATCGGAGTATCTAGCCGAGTCCAAACAAAAATAACACACAGCAGACATCTAACTGAACCCAACTCCAGAAAAGATGAAGACATATTTGTCTACTAAAAAGTGAGGAAAAATATATAGATCAATACTTACGCTTTGCTAGATCTGTCTTCCTGGGTTGTTTTGAAAGAAAATCTGCGCTTATTGCGACTGCTCTTCTGTTTGAAAATTTCCATCACAGACAGTTTGTCCTCCTCTGAAAATAAAATGAATATGAAATGTGATGAACATTCTGATCTTGCACAATATGAATGGGGTACCACACATTTGGTGAAATTTCTCAACCATACTGGACAAAACCAAAAAAAGAAGCACATATAGGACAAAACTGTCAACCAATAAATATAAAAGATTATTATAATCCCATTTTTTAGAAATTATAGAAACTTTACAAAAAGTGCCACAGTTATTGGTATTATTCCTGGAAAAAGTAACTTGTGATGACATTCTTTGCCAATTGAAAAAGAGTTTTGAAAATGAATTCGCAACATGAACAACAGGAATGAAATGTTTGCATTCAAAGAGACAACAAATGAAAAGTCTATTAAACAAGTGCACCATACCTGCATTCATGTCCTTCAAATAGACAATATGTTGAGAGTCCAATGTGTTCAACAGGCTCAATGACCCATCTTTGTTCAGTGGCTTTGTCTGCAAAAAAACACCAGAAAATACTAGTCATAGGACAAACTTTACAAGGGAAGAGATGAAATGCATAGAGCCCACCCAGCAACGCTTGACCATAAAGAATACATCAAACTTTTATCCCAAAACAGAACAGCCTAAATCTACACACTAAAATAATTTCTATAAACTCTACAACGCAATGAAACTGAAAAAGAGGGCTGCCACTCAGATAAAATTGAGAAGCTGTTAGTGGGGAATATTAATTATTTTTTTACCCTAGCCCAACTAAAAAATAAACATTTTACCACCCATGTGGGAAAATACTAAATGCTCAATTCTGTTTGCTGGACTTTTTTCCACATAATTAGACTAAATCCTCAATTTGTAACACAGTATCTTGAAAACAGCGAAAAATAAAGTTGAAATGACTGGAAAATTTACACATCCCTCTTGGTCCACTGACCATGAACAACTATCCCATTAGTAGCTAAAAAGCTATCAGATAGTTACAAAGACACAAGTAGCTCAGCAAACAAAGGAACCCGTCCCGTATGTACTTACCTTCTTCAGACACAGAGTCTGCACCCATTCAGCTGTGGTGACATCAAAAACAAATATGGAATTCTCTGAGTAGCAGGCAAGGTATGGCGATGAGAAACCTGCAAGAGTTGATAACAATGCTTTAATAAGAAGCAAACCCTCAAAATTACCAGTTGCAACATACAAGACATTACCACAGTTTCCTACAGATACATATTTCCAACAAAAACAGTAATCACAATATACTTTTCAACAAGTTCTAAAATTAACTAAATAATAGTCTTTCATAATGACACCCTCCCCCCCCCCCCCCCCCTTCAACAAAAGTATTTTTTCCTTTACTTAAGCATAAATCCCTCCCCCTAACAGAAGCTTCTCAAGAAACTGTCTATTAAGTCGGGCAGCATCCCTATGGTAGGCCCACTGGGACAGAACAGGCAGCTGATGGGAGTGGTCGCATAACTTTGTTGCCAACCCCACATGGAGTACTTACTGACTGCTAAAGGAGGCGCTGGCCACAGCATCTCTTCTCCCCTGCTGCGGCTTCCAGTATTGTCCACATACACACCAACAACTGCAAACAAAGAATGACAACTTTGCAAAATTTCCAACAAGAGCTTGGGAATACATATAAACAAATAAAGAGAACACTATTCACACGGCATAAACTATTGTACTTTCAGGAAAACACAAAATATCCCCAGACCTTTCACTTAAAAGTATTTGGTAATCTGGGTACTCTTGTAACTAAATCAAAACAGAAGTGAACCAACATACAAAAAGCAGAGGTAGTTACTGAATTCAAATACATTGCACAAATTCCCTGAAACCGTAAGTCTTTTTATTTTCTCCACTTGTGTTCCTTTGTCTAGCTTGAACATCTGCAATGCATTTAGACTGGCATTTCTTCTCTTGCTCGGGTTCCTTCCTAACTACTGATCTGTTTCATCTCTGAACTTACTGTTAAATACAAGTAGGTATTCTCTTGGAGACAATTCCACAGCCAACATGGCATCTATGGGATTTTGTACCAGGAAACCAAGACTGTTGTCATCTGTGTTCACCAGAGCTGAAAATGAAAAGAAAATTCATGCATACAAACAGGATTTTTTTAAAGTATGATATGAGAAAACAACATTAGGGAAAATTTGCTTGACCAAAGTATAAATTTTGACTCGTTTTCACCCTTCATTGCAATCTTGCAACTTCATTTTAAAAGACAAACTAAGAAACCTTCAAACATATTCACCACAAAACTGCTTATCATTTTTATTGCTACGTTAAGAAAGTGTGGGAATGTTTTAGCAACATCCAGTGAAAACAATCAAGAGCAACACTTCAACTTACTCATTGGAGCTCCATCCCCTTGCACACTGTAAATGGCAAAGCAGGAAGGGTAGCCCACACACAGCCGTTCACTCATCATCTCTATACACTCCACCTGACCAGGCACCTGAACACAAAGTTTTTCACCAGTTAGTCACCATGATTTAAACAGAAAAGCAAATGGGATACCACTAATCAAATATGGGAACAAATAATACGTATACTTCATCAAAAATGAAAGTGATTTTTACTACATCGTAAACAAAAATAAAAGAGTGGATTCTGAAAGCTGGACAGATGAGCATTTACAGTACTTACTTAAAATGGACAAAATGTCATTCATGTGCTCAAGACTTCAATTATTGGAATTGGCATTACGATAAACAAGATACAAAGCTGATAAAATATCTTAAAAGTCAAAACATTATATCACACATTATTATAGAAATTCCACCATAGACTTAAGTTTAGCCACACAAAACAATAAAGGTACAAACAGAAATTTCAAGACTGAACGAACCAGTATCGATGAACAGCAAACTAGCTTTTTTATTTCAAAAATTTGTGTTTTAACAATCCACACATTTTAAAAATCATATGCTCCACACCTGAATGTCTTTCATTTTCCGATATCTTTGCCTCGTCTTGTTGATCTCATAAACCTGCACAGTCCTCTTGATAGCAACACAAAGAACACAAGAGCTGCCACTCTGAGGTTGCCGTATGACTCCGTGGCAGAATGTGTGGCACCCTTTGGTTTCGTTGATCTTTAACGGATCGGTGTCATGTCCTTCCAGGGCAGACTGATGAAGCAATTTAATGTGTCTCTGTTTGCCTGTAGGAAGACAAAAAAATATCATATTAGCTTTTGAAGAGTTTCATTTAATTCATGAGTGGAGTTGAAACATTTCCTTTTAAAAGATATCAGAACCTTTATATACCCCATCATTCAAATGTGATATTACAACCTTTGAACAACAAATCTTCTTACTGATGAGATTCCCTCACCTGGACTGTTTCTGGATCCAGTAACCACATATGTGTACATTGATCCACTCTATGAATGACTTTAATAACATTTTCAACACATACAAAATGAATTCTGATAATGACATTTTAAACAAGGAAAAACTTATCGAATTTTTAAATCGTATAACTAACCAATGGGAATTCCATTACACCTATCCAGATACACAAACAAACATGTTCTAGCAAATATATGACACCTTCAGTTTGACCAGTACAATTTCCTTGCAGAGACAAGCATAAACAGTTTCTAAACTCCTCTGTGAGAACAGCATTGCAACAGTGGTTAAGTATTAGTTTATTCCTAATATAACAAATATTGCCAGAGATCAAAAAGGCTGAATACATCAGACCATCCATCAACTTCAGAAAAAGCATCATACAACTTACCACTGATGAACACTATCAATCCCAGCTGTAGCTCTAGCACCAATTCAATCTGGTAGACTTGTTTCTTCTCACTCCGGTCACCTATCCGTATAAGCTCTGCGAATAAAAAAACAAAATACCATGAACCATCTTGTCTCAGGAGAATCCTTCAAAACAGACGTGTCAAGTCACTTTTCTTGAGGTCAAAATAATTTTGAGGACAACTTTCAGACACAAAACTGAAAAGTAAATATGTATACTTTCACTAAATGTGGGAAGAAATAACAGCAACCCTTTTCAGAAACATTTGTACAAAAAGGTGGTTTTGCACTTGTGTAAAATCTTTCTTTTTATCTTTGTAGCAAATAACTATAAAGCAAAAAATAATTAAAGAAAATAAGACAAGCTCTCAGTACAAAAATACACAGAACAGTAAAATTGGCAACTTTGAAAAAAAAATGATATTCAATATCAGCACATGACAGAGGCTACCAGACACCCTTTCTAAAAAAAAACAAGTGCCATTTAAATGTTTGTATTTTGGCTTTAATCCTACGGTCGATAAAATGAAAGAGCAATGCAACACTTACGGTCTTTGCTGAGATCCACAACATAAAGACCATCTTCTGTGCCCAAAACAATTCTGGAAGAATCTGAAAAATACACATCCCAAAAATATTTATTAAAGACACCAATCATTGATAAAAGGAACCAGTAAGCAAAGTAGACCAAATCCTTGCAACAACATAAAAACAGTCTTGACTTTACTGTACACCATTTCCTGAAAATTCTGGATTAAAAACTGTTTTTCAAATGAAAATACCCCTCAACTTATTCAATACTGAGCTCTACAATGGTGAACTTGACTTCCATGCTGGAAAGTGTTTATGGCTACTCATAACTGGTTTGACTCGGAAAAATAACCATAAAATGTAAAAACCATGAAACATATCTTCATGCATTTTCCTTTTTACCTTTATGTTAATTCGGTTGAATAGCAATGTAAATCCAACTCAATAGGTGAGATCAACATGAAGGTCACAAAACCAGTAATAGAAAGATCTTGAGAAGCTGGTAATAGTGTGAATCTGGTTGTCTGACTTTTCTGCTCACAGTAAATTTCTATGCCATTAGTAATCATACTAATATCAATACTAGTCTCTTCTGGTTCAGAATCAAAGATAACATCCTTCAGTTCACCATACATATGTATCTTGAGAGCAGCGTGCTTCAAACAGTCCAGAAGCAGCATTTCAACAAATTTTCACAAAACCACTGTAAATAGAATATCTTTTGTGTTTTTATACCATCCTTAAAATTTACATCACTTCTGAGAAGGGCTTCCGACCCTGCCTGTCAAGGCCAATGCTGGCTGAGACGGACACAATATCCCAGCAGAAAGACCCTAGTTACTATATAAAAATTCTGCTCACTCAGAAAAAGAACTCGGGTCTCCTGCTTGCGACTGTCAAACGCCTAACTATTACATCACAGATGCTGGTCAAAACCAATTCAAGAGCGCAGGGTCAAAAGCCATTGAAGAAGAATAACTTTTCCTTCACCTTTCCCATAATGCATGATGCCAGCTTTAGTCACTTGGTTTTTTCTAAAATAAAGTTATTTTTCTTCAAAGACAAAGCAGGAAGCAAGCTTGCTTGTTGACAGCATGTGAAAAGGGGTCTGTCTAACAAAATTTCTCATCCCTAGCACTGAGTGAGTTAACTGAAACTGATTATCAATTTAGCAGAAGAAGCCGACAAGGCAAAAGTACCTTCATAATATTTTTATTTTTTTAAATAGTAGAGGGTTTTACGGTGCTCGCAACTGCATAAGGTCGTATGAGCGCCAAGGGGTGGGTGTCAACAGAGAAGTCTTTACAGGGAATCAGACTTATTCTGCTCACCTCTCTAGCTTCAACAGCACAGGGTCTGCTTCGACTATCAAGGCACGCCAAAAATAGCAAGTCACAAGAGAGTGACAAACATACAAAAGAAGTAGAAGGAAAATGACAATAGTAAGGATTTGGAAAGAAAAAGCAGCAGTTCCCTGTTGTAGATCAGGCACAGTTATGAACGTGACATGAATCAGCCCATTTACAATTCTACTGTGCTTGAACGAGAAATGCCCCCCTTTGGGAATGGTCTAAAGACACAACAGTCAGTGGCACTACCCTGGGGGGCTCACAATAAATAACACAAATTCAAAAGAAACGGATGTCACAAAAACTCACCTAATATGGCAGCACAGTGCGTACTTTTCACCAAAGAGAGAGAATTATCACAAACTTCTTGAGCGCTATATACCTGCAACAACAAATATAAAGACAATTCAGAATTCCAAAACAACTGAACCTACACCAAGGAAAGTAAATGAACAACTTATCCAACACATAAAAAGAGCTCATTCTTATTACAGATTAAGTTAAGATAAAGCATTTCTTATGAAGAGATTTTCTTGGAAAAAGAAAGAAAACCAACAAAAAACTGTTTGCTTCAATGTCGGAAACATATCTATCTATACTTATGCATGTATTCATAAACCAAAATCAAATCAAAAGGTTTTTTTTACAAAGAATCACACATTGCAAAGAATAGTGCTATTCCAAACAAAATCAGTCTATAAAAAGTAGGACTGTGTCTAAAAGGCTTACACTCTTATTTGGCAGTCTCTTGCTCCGCAAGATCTTGTGCAGGTTGGTGAGAATTCCCAACCACTGGTCTTTTTCTTTCTCACTGTCTGCCAGCAACAGAATTTGGTGGTAGGATCCAGGAGGATTCATCTCAGAGGTTGTTACCTGAAATAATCAACAACACAATTGCAAAAATTACTTTACCCCAAGCATGAACAAGTCAAACTGAAGGCACAATTATCCCAACAAAATACTAGAAACATTATAAATGGAAAATCCCTTCCCAATAGCCTCACATAATATAATGGAAACTTTATAAAAAAAGAACATTTTATTGTAGGACATTGAATGGATGCTGCTGTAAACGAGTATGAGAAGAAAAAAAAATTACAGCAGACCTTCAATTTGCATCTTCTTACAGAGAGAGACCAACCAAACTCCAGTCAAAACATGTCTTCTTACTTAAAACATTTCATCTGACTCAAAGAAGGCAATATGAACAAAAGGTTCTGGGTAAAAAATGAAAGCCGCTGACATAAACATTTATAAATGCAAATTTCATTATTAAAAAAGACATTGCTCTGTACCCGAAATATGCATGGAATATCCTTCTTGTTGGCATGAATGACATCACTTGGTAAGACCGCTGCTGCTGAGAAGTCCTCATCCCTAGAACAAGAAAACAAAACATTAGAAACATGCTCTGAAGTTTATGCAGATGATCTTGTAAAGAACCATTCTCAATGCAAGTGCAGTCAAAAACTAGAGGTTCTCCACCATTCAATTTCTTTCATTTCAGCTACAAAATCCCCCTAAAATCACAATATGAACATTCCTCACCTTTTCAACAACTTGACAAATAAATATCTCACAACCTTACCTTATAGAACAGAATCACAGACATTACACACTGACTGGACAATAAGTAATAAGATAAAGAAATGAAAATATCACAAAATATGTTCACATGGCAGGTAGGAGCTCAGAATAGCGTATAAATAAATCATGGTCAAATGATCAATCCAAAATAAGTGTCCTCAGCGCTCCTGTCCTCCATATTTTCCAAAAAAATGTAACTACTGTAGCTTGTGAACTTCAGACATAAAAAAACTAAACCTCGAGATCAAATTTTAAAAAGGTGCTACCTTTATAAAACCACAAATTAACAAGTATCTATCTTGACTCTGGTATGGCACTTTCAAATTGTTGACATTTCATTCCTTAGAAAACACAATTTCTCTATACTTCAATTAGGACATGCAAAAAGCAACAAATTTCATGAAAGCTTAACTCTACTAGCAGACTATGCAATTTATAAATGCATTGTATCATCATTCTGTTTCACTGACTAATAACAAGTATTTTATCAAATCAAATCTTGCATAAAGATACCCCTCCCTCCAAATTAGAAAAGAACTCTTTGACACAGAACCCCTGAGACCTAGAGTAACATAAGAAGAAACATTTCTTTGAAAAACTACTGCCAAGTTTCAGAAAGAGAAATAAGAAGCAATAACAGAGTGCCTAGAGGACTAGTTCTTCTTTTCAACCCATTACCTCATATCCACGATCTGTTGAACCTGTTGACTCGGCCAGTTCTTGTCGGCAGGAATCTCATACAGAAACAGCTTGAAATCACAGACCACCATGTATTCTCTCACCCAACCTTTCTTGATGCCTCCTTGACGAGGGATCTGACAAAACGAATTATACAAAAGCTTGATAATGAAGAAATTTTTGCCTACAAATTCTACGAAACACAAAGGTTAATAAAACTAAGAGACAAGAAAATATGCCAGCCATTCACATACATAAATCTGTAATGTAGAATCAATTTGAAAATAAAATATCAAGAGTTGAATTACTACAACAGAATACAAAATTATACCAGTTTCAAAAAACCAATGTACTATTTAGATTCATTTGAGAAAATTACAAAACATTTTTAGTGAGCTTACCTTGACAAATCCTTCATACGCTGTGCCTTGGCCTTTATTTACATCAATACCATATGGACGTTTTGCTGTGAGAAAACAAAAAAACAAAGAAAGGATGTCATATAACAAATACAATAACTGTCTATTAAATAATTGCTATAGATTCACCACAGAATCCAACCTCGTAAACCCAGCTTCACATACTGAACACAATTCTCATCAAAAACTTAAGACAGAGATACTTGAAATATTGTCCATACAAATTATTTAATTTAAGGACAACAGCACTCTTGCATAATTAAGGCATGAAAAGGCTGACGATTGTCAGATGCTTTTCCAACAAATACAGTGAAAATCAATTTCTCTCTCCTCCCCCTCCCCAAGAGAATTTCATTCATTTCGACAGTATGTGACATGCAAGTAACAACCATTCCTTAACTCACTCAATCCTAGGCCTACACTTCCGGGTTGTCAGCTCTCCCTGGAAATTTTTACTTTTTGAACAAAATACTAAATTTTAACATATCCTACCCAAATTTGGTACACATTTTATTTAAACGTTTATTTGTGTGTTTTGAAAATTTGAAGGCAAATTATGTCATAGTTGTTATGCAATACTCCGTGGAAGAGGGTCTATATACAGAGTCAAAAAAGTAAACAAAAAGCGAGGAAAGGAAGTGCGTTCAAATTTCACACCCCCTCACATGGTTCAGGAATATAGCTTTCTTTGTTCTAAATTTGGGCTTGCATTTCTGGTCATAGTCTGTTTCAAACGAAAAATGGTTACTCTTCCAATTAGGCTATAGTCTGCTTCACACAAAAGTAGTGTTTTCTATAACAAAGCCCAATTTTCCATACCGATACTGTCCGCGTTAGGGTTGGAGCGTTGCGAGTGCATGCCGATTTTATCAGTGTTAGGACTGGGTGAGTTAAGCCTATAACACACCCTTCACACAACTGATATTGATTATCCATGACAATTAAAACTTTGAAAAACATGAAATACAAGTACAAATGGTCTCTTTTAAGCACAAGGGGGCTATCCCGAAAAATGCTTTTTGGAGAAAATCGAAGAAAGTTTTTGCGTCTTGTTCAGTTTCTTTAAATGACAAGGAGAGTTTCCTCTATAACCAAACAAACATACACACCAATGAAACCAAACTTCTATTATAAGTGGACTGGGTGGGCCCACTTTTGATATAGGTCAAGATTTTTGGAAAGCCGCGTGTTCTTAAAAGCGACCAAATAAGGCATTTAGACTGTTAATATACCGTACACTTCAACAACAGATAAAACTACTTACTTAAATCAGGTGGCACCGGGCACTGTTGAGGGCATTTATCCATACACGCAACGTGACAAGAATATCCACATGCTGGAATGAGCAGAAGAAAAAAAACATATTTTTTAAAATATAAAATATATCATGGAAAATTACGCGTAACAATGGGTACTGTGTAAGCCATTGGCCCAAATCACAGAACACAAAGCTTGAAATAGGAAAAGAAAGACACTCAAACAATTTTATTTGTAAAATGTACAATGTAGTAAACTAATTTCTTACTCATGTCAAATGTTTTCAGGGACAAATAAAAATCCTACAGCAGTTTTACACCAAGCCATAAGCAAAGCCTAGATAGCTCACTTACATTCACATGTGATGCCTTGTCGTTGAAGGCCCACCAGCAAACTTGTGCAGTAGTTACATCTGTACGGTGATTGGAAAGACTTGACGATAAACCTGGGAGAGAAGAAGAAAACATTCAGAATTAAATGGTACTTCCACTGAGAATTAAACCACCACTGACCCTTGCGAAAAGATTTTTCATAAACTTATCCAAAAAGGATAAGACAGTGAAAGATAACTTGCTGGACGGACAGGAAAGACAAACAAAAACTTCAATTAAATCAATGAAACCAGCATGAGCTCAGAATAGCGTATAAATACATCATTGTCAAATGATCAATATAAAATGTTGTCCTCATAGCTCATGCTCTCCTGTTCATTTTTTTAGATATTAATCAATATTATAAGTAGTCACATGTCGGAGAGCAAAAGACCCTTTACAAAGATTACACTGCACATCGATCTATGAAAAAGAAATATGTATCACAAATCTAAATGCATAGTTACCGACAGCAATTCAACCATGTTAAACTACAGCAGGCAAGCGCTCTTCAGCAAAGAAAACAATTGACATCTATAACTGAACCTAATAAGATGGGGCTCAGAATAGCGTATAATACAATCACTTCTAATTGATCAACATCATAGTGTCCTCATAGCTCCCATTCATCTAATATCTCTATGGATGGACACAGTAACCGACTTTCAACACAGCTTTCAACACACAAAATACAGCATCATAATTATGTGGAATACACTCTTGAACTTAGAGTCTGTATATTCTAAAAGAAAATAAATGTAACAAATATTTCTTTTTGAAAATACAGCAATATGACTTCTATTCAGTGACCACAAAAAAGCACCTCCATTTGTCTTTACATCTGAAGAAAGCTCATAATTCAGTCAAAGACAATTTCCTTAGTAGAAATATAACAACCTCAACATCTTTAGAAAAACAAAACAACTACCACAACTTTTCCCCTTACGTATTTCATTTCTTTACACAATACAATAGGAAGGAGATGGATGAATGATTTTCGTGGCTTCAAGCACACAAAAAAATGTAATGAATCAAGAGCTCAGAATAGCGTATATTACAATCACTTCAAGCTGATCAATATCAAAGATATCCTCATAGCTCTTGAGAAAGAAATCCAGGTAGTCAAGCCATGTATTTCAGGAAGCCACAACTTAAAGATGGGATTTTTTTTAAGCACAAATTTCTGGTGATGTACAAACAAATGACATGGAAATATGGAAATTAAATAATGTCAACTTTGTGTGATTATACAGAATGTTGTTTCTTCTGTTTAACAGTGCCTGAAAGTTTTAAGCTTAACAGCTAAGACCACCAGTAGAGATTTTTAATTGTAATAACACATGTTATGCTTTCTTGACTGCAAAAAAAAAAAGAAAAGAAAAATTGGAAAAAAATATCTATTGCAAGTTACACTGATTTTACGCATTGTTACAGAAAATACTTCAATAACTTCAAACTGCCTCTGGCATGTGGATCTCTGACAGAGAAAAGAATTGACATCCATAATTGAACTTAACAAGATGGGGCTCAGAATAGCGTATAATACAATCACTTCAAATTGATCAACATCATAGTGTCCTCATAGCTCTCATCTACCTCATGACTCTATGGATGTAGATACAAATTCACTTCCAATGAAGCTTTTTTCATACAAATAAGACCACCATAATTATGTGGAATACAATCTTGAGCTTGAGTCAGTATAAATAATTCTTTTTAAAAAATCAAGGTTATATGAGTATTTCATTATTGAAAATACAGCAACATAATTTCTATTTTATGACCACAAAAAAAAATGTACCCCATCTTTTCTTAACATCTAAAGAACGCTCATAGTACTGTCAAAGAAAATCCTGTTTGAAAAGATAGAGAGCCTCAACAGTCTTTAGAAAAACAAAAACATAAAAGCTACAACTTTTTCCCAAAGCATTTAATTTCTTGCACACTGCAATAGGAAAGAGACGAGTGAATGATTTTCGCTGCTTCAAGCACACCGAAAAACAAAGACTTAAGAGCTCAGAATAGCGTATATTACAATCACTTCAAGCTGATCAATATCAAAGATATCCTCATTGCTCTCATAACTGAAATCCAGGTAGCCATTAATGATGGGGAAAAAAGAGAGTATAAATTCTCGGTGATGTACAAACAAATGACATGGGTATATCATTTATGGAAAGTAAACTTAATCAACTTTGTGAGATTTTAAAGAATGTCATTTCTTCTGTTTAACAGTTCCTGGAAGTTTTAACCATAAAAGCGAAAACCACCAGTCTGTAACAACACATGTCATGTTGTTGGGAGTTTTTTGACAGCTATAAACACAAACAAAAGGGAATAACAAAATCTATTGCAAGTCCTGATCTTATGTATTGTTACAGAAAGTCGTTCACAAACTTGTAACTGCCCCCCGGGGTAGTGCCACTGACTATAGTGTCTTTAGGCCATTCCCAAAAGGGGGGATATTTCTCGTTCAAGCACAGTAGAATTGTAAATGGGCTGATTCATGTCACGCTCATAACTGTGCCTGATCTACAACAGGGAACTGCTGCTTTTTCTTTCCTAATCCTTACTATTGTCATTTTCCTCTACTTCTTTTGTATGTCTGTCACTCTCTTGTGACCTGCTATTTTTGGGGTGCCTTGATAGTCGAAGCAGACCTTGTGCTGTTGAAGCTAGAGAGGTGAGCAGAATAAGTCTGATTCCCTGAAAAGACTTCTCTGTTGACACCCACCCCTTGGCGCTCATATGACCTTATGCAGTTGCGAGCGCCGTAAAACCCTCTACTACTAAAAAAAACCCCAACAAACCTGTAACTACTTCTGGCAAGTGGCTCTCTATCAAAGAAAAGAATTGACATCCATAATTAAACCTAACAAAATGGGGCTCAGAATAGCGTATAAATACAATCACTTCAAATTGATCAACATCATAGTGTCCTCATAGCTCCCATCTATCTCATGTCTCTATGGACGTAGACACAAATTCATTTCCAATGAAGCTTTCTTCACAGAAATAAGAGCCCCACAATTATGTAGAATACAATCTTGAACTTAAGTCGGTATGAATTTAATTAATAACTCATATAAGAAATAGAAATTTCTATTTTGCGACCACAAATAAATGTACCTCCTTTTTTCAGTAACATCTGAAGAAAGTTCATAATACTGTCAAAGAAAATCCCCTTTGTCAAGATAAAAAAAACTCAAACAGTTTTTAGAAAAGCAAAAGCAGAAGAGCTACCATCTTAACTTTTTCCCAAAGTATTTCATTTCCTTGTTCAAAGCACTAAAAAGGAAATGAATGAATTATTTTCAATACTTCAACCAAACAAAAAAACAATATGAATGAAGAGCTCAGAATAGCGTATATTACAATCACTTCAAGCTGATCAATATCAAAGTTATCCTCATAGCTCTCACTACTAAAATCCATACGCCAAGTCCTGTATGTCAGAAAACCATAACTTTAAAAAAACTAACTTTAATATGACATGGATATATATCATTTATGGAAAATAAACTTTGTGCCATTAAAAAGAGCAATATTTCTTCTTTATAACAGTTCTTAAAAGTGAAGACCCACATCTTTCCCATTATTTGACTGCTAAAAAAAAAACTAAAATGGAAATGACAAATCTGTTGCAAGTTGCACTGATCTTGTTCACTGTTACAGGAAGTAGTTCAATAACTTCAACCTACAACAAGCATGTGGCCCTCCAACAAATCAAAAGAATTGACATCCACAATTAAGCCTAACAAGATGGGGCTCAGAATAGCGTATAAATACAATCACTTCAAATTGATCAACATCATAGTGTCCTCATAGCTCCCATCTATCTCATGTCTTTATGGATGTAGACACAAATTCATTTCCAATGAAGCTTTCATCACCGAAATAAGAGCCCCATAATTATGTAGAAAACAATCTTGCACTTAAGTTGGTATGAAAAACTCTTAGATAAAAAAAATTAAATGAATGTTATGAATATTTTTTGGGGGGAAAATACAGCAACATAATTTTTATTTAGCGACCACAAATAAACATACCTCCTTTTTCTTAGTAACATCTATAGAATGCTCATACTGTCAAAGAAAATCCTGTTTGTCGAGATAAAGAACCTCAACGGTCTTTCGAAAAGCAGAAGCATAAGAGCTACCATCTTAACTTTTTCCCAAAGTATTTCATGCCTTGTGCAATGTAACAAGGAGATAATTGAATGAATTTCGATACTGTAACCAAACAAAAAAACAATATGAATTAAGAGCTCAGAATAGCGTATATTACAATCACTTCAAGCTGATCAATACAAAAGTTATCCTCATAGCTCTCACTACTAAAATCCATACGCAGAGTCATGTATGTCAGAAAACCATAACTTAATGGCGGAACAAAAAAAAACAAAAAAGCACAAAGTTTGGATGCAATACAAACTAACTTTAAGATGACAAAATGGACCTATCATTCATGGAAAATATAAGTTTGTGCGATTATAAAGAGCAACATTTCTTCTTTTTAACAGTTCTTTAAAGTGAAGATCCACATCTTTCCTGTTATTTGACTGCCAAAAAAAAACCCTAAAATGGAAATGACAGAACCTGTTGCAAGTTGCACTGGTTTTGTTCACTGTTACGGGAAGTAGTTCAATAACTTCAACCTACCACAAGCATGTGGCCCTCCGACAAATCAAAAGAATTGACATCCAAAATTAAGCCTAACAAGATGGGGCTCAGAATAGCGTATAAATACAATCACATCAATTTGATCAACATCATGGTGTCCTCATAGCTCCCATCTATGTAGACACAAGTTCATTTCCATTGCAGCTTTCATCACAGAAATAAGAGCCCCATAATTATGTAGAAAACAATCCTGAACATGAGTCGGTATGAATAACTCTTATATAAAAAGAATTAATGTTATGAATATTTCTTTTTGAAAATAGAGCAATATAATTTCTATTTAGTGACCTCAAAAAAGAACCTCTATTTTCCTTTACGTCTAAAGAAAGCTCATAATCTGTCAAAGAAAATTCCCTTTGTAGAGATAAAGACCCTCAACGACTTCAGCAAAACAAAAGCATAAGAGCTACCATAAAATAAACAACCAAAACTTTTTCCCAAAGTATTTCATTTCTTTCCACATTGCAATTGGAAGCAGATGAGTGAATGATTTTTCGCTACTTAAACCAAATGAAAAGCAAATGGATTAAGAGCTCAGAATAGCGTATATTACAATCACTTCAAGCTGATCAATATCAAAGTTATCCTCATAGCTCTCAAGAGTGAAATTCAGGTAGCCAAGGAATGTATTTCAGGAAGCCATAGTTAAAAGAAAAAAGTATGAAGTTTTGATGAAGTACAAACTAACTTTAATTTAAGAAGACATGAATGTAATATCCACTTGATGTGTTTATAAAGAACATCATTTCTTCTTTTTAACAGTGCCAAAAAGTTGCAAGCTTAAGCGCAAAGACTGCTATCTTTGCTTTTTTAATAATAAGAACACATCTTTCCTGTTTTACGACGGCTGAAACACCCCTAAAATCAAAATGAAAAAATCTATTGCAAATTACACCGACTTTTACGCACTGTTGCAGAAAGTAGTTCAATAACTTCAACCTACCACAAGCATGTGGCTCGCTGGGAAATCAAAAGAATTGACATCCACATATGAACCCAACAAGATGGGGCTCAGAATAGCGTATAATACAATCACTTCAAACTGATCAACATTGTAGTGTCCTCATAGCTCCCATCTATCTCATGACTCTATGGTTGTAGACATAAACTCACTTCCAAAGTAACGTTCATTACAGAAAAAAGAGAATCATAATTATGTTTCATACAATCTTGAGCTTGGGACAGTATAAATGTCATTTAAAAGAAAATCAATGTTATGAATATTTCTTTCTGAAAATACAGCAATATCGTTTCTATTTAGTTACCACAAAAGAGCACCTCCATTTTTTCTTTGTTCGAGAGCTACATGCTTGTGGTAGGTTGAAGTTTTTTAACTACTTTCTGTAACAATTATATCTAAAGAAAGCTCATAATGCTGTCAAACAAAATTCCCTTTGTAAAGATAAAGAATCTTGGCAATTTAAGAAAGCAAAGGCATAGAGCTACCATAACTTTCTACCAAAGTGTTTCATTTCTTTCCACACTGCAATAAGAAGAAGACGAGTGAATGATTTTCGCTTTCAACCCAACAGAGAAGCAATATGAAGAAAGAGCTCAGAATAGCGTATATTAAAATCACTTCAAGCTGATCAATATCAAAGTTATCCTCATAGCTCTCATGACTAAAATCCATGTAGCCAAGTCATGCATGTCAAGAAGCCTTAATATAGTACAAAGTTTGGATGACGTTCTAACTAACTTTAAGATGACATGGATATATCATCTATGGAATATCAACTTGTGTAATTGTAAGATTATCATCTTTTTTAAAAACTGTACCAGGAAGTTGTAAGCTTAAAAGCAAAGACCACCAGCTTAGCTTTATTAATGGCAAAAACATATTATCTTTCCTGTTTTTTGACTGCTAAAACACCTCTAAAATGGAAATGACAAAATCTATTGAAAGTTACTCTGATCTTATGCATTGTTGCAGAAAGTATTTCAATAACTTCAACCTACCGCAAGCATGTGGCTCTCAAACAAAGAAAAGAACCGACATCCATAATGGAACTTAACAAGATGGGGCTCAGAATAGCGTATAATACAATCACTTCAAATTGATCAATATCATAGTGTCCTCATAGCTCCCATATCTCATATATCTATGGAAGTCTGACAAAATGACATATGAAGAAGCTTATGTGTCCAATATATTTTTTATTTTTTTTTTTTTACGGCACTATAATTAACTGTGGAATGCAATCTTGAACTCGTTTCATTCCACATAGACAACATTAGAGAGAAAATTAATCTAGCTAATACTTCTTTTAGAAAATATGGCAATATTATTTCTACCTGGTGATTGTTACAAAAAGTTTTCCCTCCCTTTTTTCTAAAATCTAATGGCAGCTCATAAGACTGTCACTGAAATTTGACATTACTATAACCTTTTCTCAGCGTATTTAATTTCATTACAAGTTGCAACAGGAAGGAGATACATTATTAATTTTCGCTGTTTTAACCACACAGTTAAGTACAAGATAACTGAGTTAAAGCCTTTTAAGTGGGTCCTTTTTTTAAAGACTTAGTATTATGGATCAAAGAGCTCAGAATAGCGTATATTACAATCACTTCAAGCTGATCAATATCAAAGTTATCCTCATAACTCCCATGATTCCTTGAATGGTAAACAAAGAGATTAAAATCCAAGTAACCTTCTCACATATTAAAGGAAGACATAGCTTAGCGATGGGACAAAGAGACATACAAAAAAGAGTGCGACTAAGATTTTAATAGCTACAACAAATTGTGATTTTTCAGGAATGTGAATTTTAAGTGTTTAAGAAGGTGTTGAAAGCTCATAACCAAAGAAAACCTGATGGGAGTTTTTTTGGTTTTTTTAAACAATGAGAACAAATCAGTTCCATAATATCACCATTTTTTTAACAATTTCATTTTTTCACTGATAAATCAACCTACAAAGGGAAATTTAAAAAATAATGCAAATGACACTGACCTTTCGAATTATTACGGACTGCAGTTCATTAACTTTAAACTATAGCAGGCATGTGACCTCTGACAAAGATGGAATTTACTTACATCAATAAATAACGGAACATAACTAGCTGGGGCTCAGAATAGCGTATAAAACAATCACTTCAAATTGATCAAGAGCAGAGTATCCTCACAGCTCCCAGATTCCTCAACTTCAGAGATGTCTGTACAAACTGACCTACAATTTAGCAGTAGAGTTTATCATTTCGGAAAAAATAGCACCACAATGCTTTAAGCTAGTTTGCTTATTGGTAAAAACTTTCAGAGAAAATTAATTTGATAACTATTTTATGGTAAAAAAGACAGCAACATTGTGAGAACAAAACAAAAAATTCCCTTTTTAAAAAAAAAATTAAGACCTTATAGCTTATAATCAAAGAAAATTCCCTTGCGAAGTTATGCACAAAGATTCTGAACAACCTTTATCAAGGTGAATACAAGCAAGGTACATTTTTCCTGAAAGCATTTCATGGCCACCACTGCAATCATTTCACTATGCAATTTGCAAAAAGAAAAAGGTGCTGAATACTGTAAAACCTTCAGAATATCATTTCTCATTGTTCACAGAATGTGATTTATATCTAAAAAAAGCCACTTTCTATTGACATTTAATAAATAGGAGCAAATATAGTGTACATGTTTTTTGCCCCAATGGACAAAATTTAGAAAATTTAGAGGGCAGCTAAACAGGAGCTCAGAATAGCGTATATTACAATCACTTCAAACAGATCAATATTAAAGTTATCCTCACAGCTCCCATACCTATAAAGTCTGTGAGCAAAGTACAAGTTTAGGACATGTAAAACCTGTTTCACTCATCAATATTTCACAATCAGTTCGAAGTAAATATCTCAACAAATGTTTTCCATCTTCATGATATGTAGCCCCTTTCACCTGCAAATGTGAGCGATGTATTTTTTTACAAAAAATTACCACCTTATGAGATGGAAAGTCTTTTAAACTGGATAATCTGTATCCCAATTAGCACCTGGATGGGAAAAACTGTGTAAAAGTGTCTTGTCATTCATATAAGTGAAGGGAAATCATTCTAACACAACAGACACACAGCACACGGCAGGACCTGAATAATTGAGAAGCAATTCTTTTTATAAAAGAGAAACAAATAATTTCTTTTAAAGCAAAAGCAAAAAAAAAAAAAAAAGCTTGTACGTAATTATGTTAGCAAAACTACAAGGTCAGCTGGGGGGGGGAGAAATATGATGACCATATGTACAAACCTGTGAGTTTTGGCATGTGGAGACTTGGGAGAGTTTGGCTCTCTAGCACCAGTGTTTCCCGCCTGTGGCGACGCACGGCGCTGGCCGGGGCTCCCGGCTTTGTTGCCGCCCCAGGGGGGTTCGTACACTGGCTCGTAGGGCTGGGTGAAGTGGACATCGCGGGGGAAGGACGATGACTCCGGAGTGTCGCTGCCTCCACGGATGTCGGAGCGAGAGTCTGTCCGCGAGTCAGTCCGCGATGTGTTGTCCGCTTCGCTGTCATCCTCTCGTTCACTGTCATTTGACATTTGCTGTTAACAGAAGGAAAAAGAAATAAATAGGCACCAAGTCCAACCCAATGACGGGATCAGAAGGTATATTTCAGACATATGCACACAACATTGACATTCACACAATATTCATACACTTCCTTCATTTAATCCCAAGAAAACCAACAGTCACTCTAGCCACGAGCTTTGTATATATTATGTTCACATACCAAAATAGCCCTTTAAGCCAATTGAAACTCAACACATAAAATAACAACCATAACATAAGAAAATATCACAAATTAAAGCTTGAATGGGAAGAACTACAACATTTCATGAAAGTCAACAACAGTTGAACATTTTACTTACATCTGGCATCAGTGAGTAACGATCATTGAGGTATTCCAGTATTGAGGAGGAACTCTTTCCACCAGACCTTTCCCCTGTTGAATGAAAGATCAGGTTATTACAGAAGAGGTCATTACAAACAAGCATTCACATGATGCTCAGCCTATGAAATAAAACAATATCACATTTCAGAATGTCTTGCATATATGCCTGTCCAAATGAGTTTTTTAAAAACCTAGAGAACTCAGTAGCATACAGGTTGATAGATTTAACACAAACATAATATTTTCCGACTGCTCCACTAACACATTTTTTACAAAAAAGAAAGAAGTTACGTGTACTTACATTCTTCAATTCTGTTCTGATCACTGAACTTTGCCAACTTCTCTTCTTGCTGTTTGACTCTCTCCTCTAGATCACCCACTTTCCTGTTGCTGTCTTGAAGTTTGCTGAAAAGACAAGAAAACTATGTTGTAGATTCAATGCCTTGTACTCCATATGTCCACTCAGAGTACTACTTCAAGGATGAACTGACCACGGATTTCAATTAAACAAATGATGACAGAAGTTTCCAGACATCATTTGTTAGCTGTACTTTCCCAAAAATTGCTATTAAAAAATCTTGATAATACTATGCATTAGCCCTTTTTGTACCAAGAAAATTCCCCAGATGCAGTTTCCCCTGCCCATGAAAATGTTTTTACCTTTCAAGCTAAAATTTGTAGAAAAATGACACCTAAAAATTATCTGTGAAATTCCTCTCAGTCTCAGTCCACAGCTGTTCAGTTTCTTCTCTCTAAACCCTTTTGTATGTTTGCCTACTTTGATCAAGTACAACACTACTCTCTAATACCACCTCCCGGCCCTATGGTGGGGAGACACCAGGAACACATTCAACAGAGCTCAGAATAGCGTATAATACAATCATGCCAAATTGATCAATATCAAGATATCCTCATAGCTCCAATATTTATATATCTTAGCCCCTTGGTGACAAAGGATTTTTTTCAATGATTTTGAAACCCAATTTCGGCTAGCCATGACAGCATTTTCAGTTATGTTGCTGTCCCCTTCAAAACATAAATAGTTACAAGATTTGCACATTATCATTATCACATACTTCAAATCTTTCATTAGTGTTCCACTAAAATTCTGTTCAAAGCTATTGTGATGAAGTTATAAAATCCTGTATGAAGCATGTCTTATGGTACCTGAGGTTGCAAAAAAATCGTCTGATTTTAAGACACACTCTACAGAAGGACGGGAGGTGAAAAGAGACAATTTTAGAGCAGAAAATAATCCATCACTATCTGGATTTGAACCCGAGACCTATTGAATGAGAGGCAAACACCGAAACCTCTCGACCATGAGAGCCCCACAAACAGGAGTTAAAGCGTACTGTATAGAAAGAAAAAAAAAATCTTTACTGATACTTGTTTAAAACATCCATTCTTAATAAAATACATAAACAATGTTTACTGTAATAAAAATCTCAACCAGAAGTATCACATGCACAGCTTTGTTACATATAACATCTGAAGAAAGGGAGAGTATAAATGTTATCAGGTTGGCTCTTTACCTTTCTGCCAGCATGAGTTCCTCTTTGGTGCTCGACAACTCAGCACTGATCTGTTGCTTGGCCTGCAGTTCAGAGTTGAGTTGAGACTGAAGTGTGAGCAACTCCATCTTGTCCAGCTTTTGAGATCTCCTGTTCCTCCACCTGGGTCGGCTCTGTGAGAGATGTGGAAATAAGAAACTCTGTTAGGAAACAGTTGTTTTTTGTTCTTTCATTTAAAAAAATAAAACGTACGCTGGTATAAAAAAATAAGCACACAGAAATTCCTTCAAAAAACACTTTATTTAATTAATCATTTGATGAGGTGTCACTGATATGGTTTGTGCTGCAACACTTCAGTGCAACCCCTCAATCACAAAAAAGATCAAAATATCAACAACCTTCACTCCCTCTTCCCTTCAATCACTTTAGACTATGCACCAAATGAAACAATCCATATATATGAAATGGATCCCAAAAAAATTCCAGCGACACAAATCAGGAGCTCAGAATAGCGATTCAAAGATCACAGGATTCACAGAATATAGATCTTCCTCATTGCTCTGATTAGGACATAAAAAATGGCAGTGTTCTGTTGTTCCAGTATTAACTGAATCTCTCAGTAAGAGAAATAGAGTTTCCAAGATTCTTTTCAATATATATATAATAGAAAATCCATGCCATAACATTTTTGCATACCTCTCTCAATTACACCTAACCCCAAAAATCACCTCAAAAGCACAACAAAATTGAACAGTGAAAAAAAAAGTTTAAAAAAACAAAATGCACAAACATTACTTAAGTATGGAAAGTTTTGATCCAAAAATAAAGCTCAGTTTCAATGGGACATACTTTCAATTAGAAATTGCCATTACGGTTAGACTAACAACACAAAAGACAGTACAGCAACCAACTTACAAGAAATTAACCATGAACACCCCCTTCAATTACCCTTGAGATTACTCATCACAAACACCATAAAGCAATAGTTGTACAAACATAAAACTAAAATCCATTCTAAAATGGCAATTTACATCAGAGCTCAGAATAGCGATTCAAAGATCATAGGATTCACAGAAACATAGGTCTTCCTCATTGCCCTGAACAGATCATCAAAAGTGTAAGAGCATTCAAGCCTCATCTAGCAACTGATCCCTACAATGTATGAAAAATACACACCCCATCCACATATTTTTATTGAGATTATGGAAAGTAGACATCATTTGACCATTACTCATGTTAAAATCAGAACCAACGAGATATTAAAATTTTCTCTAGTTCCTCACTATCCTGGTCAAAATTTTTATCACTCTGGATTCAATTTTGTTGTTGTTGCAATATGGAGAGAAGTAGCAATACTAAAACCAAATTTACATGAAATGACAAACATTCCTCCATAGGGGTCACAAACAATTATACAGGCATTTCTTTTTAAAAAATAAAACAATACGCATGCATAACTTGACCGTCAGAAGCTTTGAATCTTTTACACTTACTTCATCTCCTGGAACTCCCATGACTTTCAGATTCTCAAGCTCCTCTGTCATCTTTGTTGCCAGTGCCTGAAGATAACCTCTTGCATCCTTCTCGTCACTTACCCTGGAGGAAATGACACACACCACAGTTACTTTTTGGTTTCCATAACAAACAAAGATCAGCTATACGCAGCTCACTGCTCATACAATTTGCAATACACATACATGAAGGAAGTGCAAGAAAAGAACAAGGTCAAAACCAGACCTGCCAGCTTTTCAATGACTGAAATCTGGAAAAATTGCCACATTTCAAGAAAAAGGGAAAAAGTGAGCAGAGATCATGTTTGCCAGTCAAGCATCTCAAGATTTTTAATTTGTTCCTAGAAACTGATGCTGCAAAATCCTTTTTAAGTAATTAAAGAAGTTAAAGCTGTGAGTATAATTTGGCCAGAAAAATAATATAGGAAAAAGGACGAAGAAGCAGACTCCACACCAAGAAAGTCAATTTTTGGTCATCTGAAGTTGTTGGCATCATCTTAAAGCTTGTTCATTTGATCATCTTTTCATGAAAAAAAATTGCACCCCTTCCTTAAATAGAGGTCGAGAAACTGCAATTGAAAGAGGTTGGGGTTGCCTGGTTTCAGAGGTAAAATTAGCAAGAAAATGGCAGCCAGATTTTGAAATTTCAAAAGCTTGAGAGTCCTTGTAAACTGAAAATTTACATTTTTTGTGCCTTTAATCAGTGTTTCTCAGTAAAATCCACACAGAAATATGTTTTAAAATGGAGATAAAAAGTGTTGAGCTAAAAAACAAATAGTAGAAAAAAATTGTCAAACTGGAATAAAAATGTCGACATCTTCAATTTCATTATTTTGAGGAGCACCTGATTTCACCACTATGCCTCACATTTGGTTTTCAGACGATACAACACAAGGCCCAACGATAAAGTAAAGAACAAAGAAGGAAAGTTGACCAAAAAAACCCCCCCACAGATTAACTAAAATAACCCACTAGAGGTCTACCCCGGTTTAAAACCATTTTCTCAAAGAAGCTAGCATTTCATACACCTTCGGAGCTCAGAATAGCGTATAATACAATCACTTTTATTTGGTCAATATAAAAACTATCCTCATAGCTCCTGCATTAAAACTTGCAAAAATACTATTAATTCTTTAAGGTGACATAACGTCGCATCAGAGCTTAAGTAAAGAGGCACTTCGGACAAAATAGTTCTCAGGCGACAATAAGTACACTTATGTGGCAACCTATGTTAATCTAAAAAATTACCATTTGATAATTTCCGATATCTGGGCTTCCCACTGTGCAACAGATTCTCGTTTATCATAAATATCCCTGATTTCATCTTCCATCTGACTGCGTTCTCTCATTAGACTGTCAATCCTGTTTGATTGCTGAAAAGTAAAAGAAAAAATATCAACATTAAATGCTGTGTAACAGAAGAAAATTACCAAATTTCAAACTAGATAGCGAGTCAAACATGAACAAAAATTGCAAATACTAACTGAACTCTTTTCATCATCAAAAATATACCTCTAAAGAGACATCTGCAGACTGCATAAGATAAAACAAAAAAACGTACTAAAGTTCACAAGGCACGCCTAATTTTTTACATAAACCACACACAACCACAAAGATACTTACAGAAGACGACTCCTCTTGCATTCTTTCGTTATCTTCTGTGAGTGCCTTGACCTTGTGGTCTGAAGTCTCGATTTGCTGCTGGAGGGTGCTGATCTGCTCCTGGAGCTCCTTAGAGTTCTGCTGCTCTGTAAGCTTGGCCTGCATTCTAGCCACTTCATCTGCCAGGTCCGATCGCTTCGTTTCGGTATCTTTCAGCTGGAACTTCACCTCATTCAATTCACAGCCATGTTTGGAAGACAGCCGGGATACTCTATCCTCGTGTTCCGATTCCTTCTTCTCAATCTCCGCTTTAAGTCTGTGAAGAACCAATAGGAAGGTGGCATTGACAAATCACGCTGCACTAACTATAAACATACATAACCATGCTATTCAATCATCTACACTCACTTACACTGAGCAGTGTACAGGAAATCAATTCACAAGCAAAGAGTAATCAGATTAGTTAACGAAACCACATAGAATTTAATAATGCATGTTCGACAAAAATATAGCAATGCCAAGGCAACAGTTTTTAGACCCAAATCTTCACTGAAGGGCACCACTCAGCAAAACAAATCAGCTTGAGCCAAAAATGGGGATCAGCATCAGCATTGAGACATTAGACAAAATTTGAAGTAGGTTGGAACTTGGAATTGTGTGCCACTGTTTGCATAGTATGTATCGAAAAACACAGTAAATAAAAATTCTTATGGGTGAGTTTAATTTACCTCGTCAAAAGTCTACTGATGTCAAGAAAACAAGTCAATCTTCAAAGCATCCACACCAAAAACTTACCTAGAGACTTCTTGTGTGAGCTCCACCACATTGGCACCAGCTGTCCTCCCCATTTGCTTCCTCTTGATGCTTTCCATCTCCACCTCCAGATCTTGAGCATACTGCTCTGCACGTTCTCTAAGACGTCTCTCCTTGCCAGACTCAGAGCGGGCCTCGTCCAGATGATTTTGCAGCTGTTAGAAGAATGGAGAAGTTGACATCAAAGCTTCTTAACTTTCCAACTCTAAGCCACACTGCTCACTCTAAGCTGACAGAGAAAACTACAGCCTCTGTTCTGGACAACTTATACAACATTCAAATCAGGGATGCAACTGGGATTTTGTGAAAATATCTGAAAATTTACTAAATTGCATTTGCGAACAAGAAGGCTATTAATAGACACAACTATCACGTGGAAAAACAAAACAAAAATGCTTTGAATGATAACTGTTCTTCTAATGAAAATAACAGGAATAACGGTTTATAAAAAAACCCTGAAAAACACCATCCAGATTCTAAAGCATGTTATGAAATATAACAAAGCATCATCTATGACACATAAACCAATAAATGCCAAGAAAAGTGCTACTACCATCTTTTACTGAATTCCACATTTCTTATTAACACAAAAATCTTGTCTTAATTTTCATTAACACACGCTTGTAAATAATCACTCTGCTACTAACATACATATTACATGGTGGAAACCGTACCTCATTAATGGTCTTTTCGCCTTTTCTTTTCTCAGACTTGAGAGAGTCAATCATTCTCCTTTGATCTTCGATCTCCTCTTCCTTGTTCCTCACCTCTCTTGTCAACTCCTTCACTTTTGACTGAAGTTTCATCAGCCTGTTGAAAATTAAAAAACAAACATTGAAGTTCACGTATTCTACACTCCATCAACTGGAAATAAGAACTGCTGTTAGAGGTTCAATATTCTGAAAATACTCCCGAGCCACATACAACACACTTAACCTAATTTTTTACTGATCTTGGGTACAACTAACAAACCCCAGCATCAGCAAACTTCAAACCCAAATCACGGGAGCTGCATCCCAAGTACTGATTCAATTACAGCTTATAATCAGATTTACTTCAATCTCCTTAGTAACAGAACCTGTCCTTTTGAACATTGTCTCGAAGTCATTTTACAAGACTGTACTCCACAGAAGAAAAGATTCTTGAAAAAATAACAAAAGTTCAAGAGCACCATAGATTTCAAACTCAAACTTCCATAAATCAGATAAATGGAAATTTTAAAAACCTGAAAGCTCTACAAAAATTCATGTGTACATTGATCATAATAACAACATAAATCACTGGCCAAATGAAACAAGATAACTAAATCCATGACACTATTTTAAATTAAAATAAAACACTTTGTGTAACGCTAAATCTATTCTAAGCAAAGGGTTCCAAGTCCCAAAGCTCAAAGTGACAATTTCATTAATTGAGAAGAACAAAAAACTGCTCTCTTGCAATATTCTGTCGTCTGCTTTCGTCTCCACTTTTTCCCCCACCCCCTCACCCTCTTTGCCCATTCCACTGGGCTCCCGACCCTTTCTGCAGCCTTTCAACTGCAACTCCTTGACTCCTTCTTACTGCTGTCTTTCAGCCACACCCCTGATCTTCTGGTAGGAACGATCTACACCAAGCCTTCTCGACCAAGGGCGAAAAATCTCTGAGGTCCCGGGTGCAAGTTGCGCATGTTAAAGATCCCTTGGGGGTCCAAAATCGATAAGAGTAGGCTTTGGCTGCTACCGGTGCAAAATTTTTAATTTCCTACCAATTGAAAATGTTTGGTACGTCCCACGTGCTCATATGACCTCATGCAGTTGAGAGTGCCGAAAAACACTTACCAGAAAACTTATAAATCATGCTACAGCAACTTACTGGTCATTAATATCTGTGTATTGTTCCATTGCAAGCTTCTGCTTATTCAGAGCCTCCTTCAGCTCTCTCGCTTGAGACTTGTACTTGTCCCTCCACTCTTGCAGTTCCTGAAAGAAAAGTTAAAGTGTGGCAATGTGGTGAAATCAAGCATTCATCAAAATAATCAAATCGTAGAAAGACATTTTCTCATCCATTGGACAATTTTCATAAAATTTTCAATTTTTAAGCTCAGCTCCTTTTATACCCACTTGAAAAACACCCATGTGAATTTAACTGAAAAACGATTAAACACACACAAAAAATTTTAATTTGCAGTTTCCAAAAACACTGAAGCTTTAGAAGTCACCAAATTTTGACGGTCATTTTTTCGCTAATTCTACCTCTAACATCAGGCGACTCCTACCTCCAACAATCACAAATATCTCCATTTCTATTTAAGATGCGGATTTTTAAAAAATAAAAATCAACTTAACGTAACACTAATAGCTCCATATGCCCACATATTGACGAGTACCTGATTCCATATCACAAAATCTGATACAAATCAGCGACATTCAGTCAGTCAAAATTCTCATAAATACTAAACACCTATACAAACTAAGCTTAAATATCACTTATTTTTAACATTACACAGATGAGTTCCATTATGAAAAATACTGCTCAACTTTCAATGCCTCTCTGAATTTAAAAAATCATTCAGAGCATGACTAATCGAGCTACAAAAAGTATTTTTCAAAGACCATTAGGTAAAGGAAAAATTAACAGACATTAAAAAAAACTCGAAACAGAACAGCAGCTTCCACTAAACTCACATACCTTTTCAAAAGCAGTTTTTTCATCTTCTGAAAGTCGAAGCCTCCTCTCCAAGTCTAACACAACTTCACTTGACCTCTTCAACTCTTGTTCCAAAGTGCTAACTTCAGACTGAGATTCTGAAAGATAATTTGGAGTCAGATAAATACTGCAAGCTCACCCTAGATATATTCTGTTTAAACGTGACAAAGCCAAACTGCTATCCAAGCTTAGTTGAGAAAGTTTCATTTGAAGAACTTCATACTGGTATTACTTTTACCACTCTCTAGATGAGAAACAGGACTGAAAGTGAACATCCCCCCCCCCCCCCGTTTTCACCAAAATGAGCTTTTAAAAGCTTTTTAATAAACACCAACCCTCTGGGTACAGATCCAAGGGTAGCAACAAACTCAAACCAAAAACTTTACTTGCCGCCACCTCACTAAAGTATGAGACGACAGAGTCACACTAGCAGTTAAACCATACGGAGTCACACTAGCAGTTAAACCATAATCTTCACGTACAAAAAAAATGAAATTCCATTTCAGACGGAGCTCAGTATAGCGTATAGGTTATCATTATTATGTGATCATTGCGCAATTGTCTCTTCATAGCTCCTCCAAAATAAAATATGACATCCTTTAAATATTTTGTCACTTTGCAGCCAAGGGAACTGAAGTTAATTTTTTTTCATAGAAAAATCTTAAGACATTACTTTCTACATCCAGGTTATTTCATTGTTAATAAATTATGAAGGAACACTTACCTGCTATCACTCTATGTAAAACAGCAACCTCCTCTTTTAGCTGCCGTGTCTCTGCCTCATCAGCACCAGAAGCAGCTCCAATCCCATTCACTTCTGCATTCTGCAGCTGTACAATAGTGGCCGTGGATTCTGAAAATGGAAGATAACTAATCCATCAAACCCAAAGAGGACCACTGCTTGAAATGCTATACAAAATTATTTTGAAAATCAGAATGAAATATGCTACTGCATTACACAAAAAAACTGAATAGGTGCACGTAAATTGTGATTTCGGCTTTTTAAAAACAAAATTTGACAAAAACTAAATGACTACCAATCACCAAAAAGGAGCTCAGTATAGCGTATAGGTAATCATAATTTTGTGATCATTGCGCAATTGTCTCCTCATTGCTCCATTAGATAATGTAATTATACCCAATTTAAAAACTTCACTGCTTTCCATAGTTCAAATTGGGTCTACCGTGTGTGATCTTTATACTTTGAGCTTTTTCTTAACTCTTTTCCTACCAGACCAAAATTCACCACTGGCCATGGGCTTTTCCCCGACCTATTTTTACACCCCTACCCACCACAGGAAAATGTCAAAACATCCAACTAAACACACGTAAACCATATCGTATGGCCCATCAAACTGAAAGTTAAAAAATAATCTATCAGGTGGTGGTACAATATTGAAGATTTATTCCAATTATATTTGGGGTTTCTAAAAGTGATTATGCAATATCAAAGGGGTCATATGAAATCCAACCATTTTCCAGCTTTGAAAGGTCATAACTAAAAAAGTACAAAAACAGCATCATTCAAATTTCCCAGGTAGGTTGTCTCACGTAATGCAAAGAAATGCTGAGACTTATGTATGTGTACCTATTATAGAAGTGAAAATACAAAACACATATTTAAGTCAGGGCAGCACTTTTCTTTTAATTTTTACGTGTCGAAAGGGACAGAAAAAAGCGCTGAAATGACTCAAAATTGTCTGTCAGTGCTACATTTTCTTTCATATCTGCTAACAGGAAGTCTTTTCTATTATTTCGAAAACATGGATCGGCCGAGAATTTCCGATCTTTTCGTTACTGGATTGGAATAGACAGCGAGCTACTCGAGCCATATTTTGTAGCTCTCGGTCCAGCGAGGCCACATCCGAGAGCCGCCCATGGTAGGAAAAATGTTAGGCTGTATTTTGTCATGATTTTAGCAGGAAATAAATTTGCCATGTCCAGTGTGAATGTCAAGAAAAATGAAAACATTTAAATTACGTGTTTCTAGAACTGTCCCCTCTTATTCAAGACTCAAAAAAACAATTATGATCACTTACAAGGCAGACTGCTTCTATTCTGCCTGCCAGGGCCAAGCTTGGCTAAGTGAGCTATAGCATCCCAAACAGAAAGACAAACACACTAAATAAAGTACTTTTCTATGAAAGAGTTTTCGCATGTAATAAGATGAAGAACTTTACCAATAAACCGCAGATGCAGATAACGTATCAGTACCGAAATGCACATTTCATTGCCCTGACTCATAGTCTCTATGAATGTCATTTTGACAGCTGACAGCATTTCATTTTTAAAATATCAAAATAGAAGGAGCTGAGTATAGCGTATTGGTAATCATTGTTCACAATGGATCATTGCGCAATTGTCTCCTCATTGCTCCGAAGAAATGTAACGATATCCTCCTTCAAATGCAGTGTTCTTTTAATTCAGACTGGCTCATTGAAGTGCCATGATTTTTTGCTTATATTGTTAACTTCCCACACCAATTAAATTCTGATATTTTAGGATCCAATATGATTCTTCACCCTTTGCAGAAGCCTGCAAAATTGCAAGAACATGAACAAAACCACGATATTAAAAAAATTGACAACTTTGCATTAATTTAAGGGGGGAGAGTTTGTCAAGGAAAGAAGCGCAATACACTTTCATATGCAGAAGTATTACAACATAATTACCTTGAATCCTTCGATTCAGTTCTTTGTTTTCTTTCTCTAGACCTTTGATCTTGCGTTCGAAAATCTCGCTCTGAACATCACTGCGCTTGTCTTCGTTTTCTTCTTCATTTGGGAAGAGTCTGCTTAAATCAGATAATTTGCTGAAAGAAAAAAAAACAATATATACAGAGATTAATTGGCACTAATACTTCATACAAGTTCGTTTCAAAATCCCTCTAAAACAAATGACGTTTAAACACTAGAACACAAAAAAAACACACAAAGATGGCTTACCAGTTACCTAACAGTTCACAAATGAGGGAGAAAAAAATGTCACCGGATTCTGCCAACTTTTTTATGTGACCCACAGTCACAGTGGACTTAAAAAAAGCAGAATGCCGGCATCATCCTGAAAACACTGCTCTTAGCTGAAAGTCTGATACAGCAAGGCAGTCAACATAGTAAGCGATACACGTCCATTAAAACTTAAAAAGATCAAAACACTAGAAAATATAATTTGCTGGCCAAATACATAGCTGGGGAAGAATAAAGTATAAACACTTCTTTCAACCACAAATATTTACCAGATTCTATATATATCCACAAAAGAGGGCTCACATTAACATATATGAGACTGGAGCTCAGAAACATAAAACAACAATAATCAGTTCATTCTATCATAGCGCAATTGATTTACTCTTCATTGCTCCAAGATATTCTTTCCGTAACAAATACTTTGTAAGTGACATTTACAAAAGAAGCATGAGGCAAAAGAAAAAAATGTTATAGCCAACTTACCAGTCCTTGGTGAAAGTAAATCCAACAAAAGGAAGATGATGACCTTTAAATGTGGCATGGGATGTGGGAGGAACAGTGTCCTGAAGAAAAAAGACGAAATAATAGTTTTTTATTTATTGGGTAACTCATTTTTTTAAATCTTCAGAATGGAAATTATCGATCTGAAGAAAAAAAAATCTATATCTAAAAAAAAGTATTAAAAAATATATTGAAGGCATATAGGGTGGATCCACTGAAAAGAGGGGGAAAACCCACATATTATATATATGTATATACACCTGGGATTTTTAAAGATTCCCTGAACTCAAACAGGTGGTAAAAACCTTTTCTTTTTATAAAAAAGGATAAAATACATTGAAGCCAGAGCTCAGAATAGCGATTCAAAGATCATAGAATTCACAGAACATTAGATTTTCCTCATTGCTCTGATACAGCCATGAAAGCACTGTACCTACTTCACAGAACTGTGGTAAACAGATGAACAATAGTGCTCTTACTATTTCAAGAGAGGTAGGGGGTGAGACATATGTGACGCATGCAGACAAAATGAGTTACTTCTCATATTCGAGCCCTCTATGGAAGTCTACATCATGCTCATTGGGTGAAGTTTATACAATTTATAAGTATGAAATAATGAAATGCATGTTATACTTTAAGAATGTAGCATCAATAGAAAATCTACAAATTTGACATAAGTGTGTATTTTTGGCCAATATCTACATTTGTGGATTGTGAGAAGTAACTCATTTCATCGCCCACCTCACATATGATAGTTGTTGTAACTAAAGAGAAAAGTAGTGAATCTTACAGTGTGTTTGAAATCTGTATCTTCAACATCAAAATTTGACGTATCAGTTGCACTTGTTACTTCAGGCCTATAGGGTGGATCCACTGAAAAAGGGAAAAAAACAACACATATTATATATGTATATACACCTGGGTTTTTTTAAGATTCCCTGAACTAAAAACAGGTGGTGAAAATCTTTTTTTTTTAGGATAAAATACATTAAAGCCAGAGCTCAGAATAGCGATTCAAAGATCACAGAATTCACAGAACATTACATTTTCCTCATTGCTCTGATATAGCCATGAAAGCACTGTACCTACTTCACAGAACTGTGGTAAACAGATGAACAATAGTGCTCTTACTATTTCAAGAGAGGTAGAGAGTGAGAAACATATAACTGTTGTAACTAAAGAGAAAAGTAATGAATCTTACGGTGTATTTGAAATCTGTATCTTCAACACCAAAATTTGATGCCTAATAATAAATGAATAAATGACATTTATATAGCGCTCAACCCCGATTAAAGTACAGAGGCTCTGAGCACTTTTCAGTTGCATTTGTTACTTCAGGCCTATATAAACCTGGGATTTTTAAAGGTTCCCTGAACTCAAATAGGTGGTAAAAATTTGACTGCAAATAATTATCTGTAACTGTTTCTATTCACAAAGCAGGGCTACAATTTAACACCTTTACACCAGGGTTTTTTTTATAATGTTGAAATACAATAACGGTTGTTTTTTTTACTTACTAAAAAGGAAACTATAAAAAGTATGATTCAAACACTTCTTTTAATATCTTATACGAAAAGTAAATATATCAATATTATTAAATATATTATTAATATTATTTTTCGCATATGTGTCAAAATGTGGTGGAATCAGTAAAACCCACGCAGTTATGTAATTGTAAATGGACATAAAAGGTGTCGAGCCAAAAAAAAAAGAAAATTCTTTTATAAATTGCACGACCACAAAAATGACACTTCCTTTGATTTAATTATTTTGACCAGCGCCTGATTTCACTATGATGACTCACATATATTATTATACTTTCACACCAAATTTTTTACCAAGAGAATATAATCACCTCCTCAACTGAAAATTTACATGAATCAAATCTGTCCTCAAAGTACAAGAAAGAAAGCGTAAATCATTTTTTAAACTTGCTTCAACCAAGCAGTGTAAAAACATTGAAAAAAACAAAAAACAAATTAAGTAACGTAGTAAAATCAGTCCATGGAAATACCTTAGATACATTATATTGGAGCTCAGAAACTGCTGTCTATAATCAGTCTAGATTATCATAGCGCAATTGATAAAGACTCATCATTGCTCCATTCCTTTTTCTTCCAGATATGTGTGAAGGAAAGCAAATCTGGAAGCACAAAAGTACTGATTTGATAAAAAATACCAGTAAAGCTGATACAGAGATTGACCATTGAGCTTTGCATTCGCTGTCAAACACAGCACATTAAACAACTTGAAACAATTTACAGCATGGAAATGAGTATCACTTACTGTCTCGTATATTATCCCAATCAATTTGAGAGAACCAGGTGTGAGCTTTGAAATCCTCCAACCCGTTTTTTCCAAATCTGTCATTTGGAGTACAAATCAACCTTTTTATCAGATCCTGGGCTTCCGTAGACACATCATCTGCATCAGTGGGAAACTCAAATCTTGTCTGAGGATTTTAAAAAAAAAAAAACCCATTAAGAAAATTAACTTGAAACATGTGCCATAAGCATACAAACTCATAATGTTAAAAAAAAGGTACCCAACAATACAGAATTAGCTCTTTTTCAATGAATCTGTATAAAAATTAAAAGTTATAATATAATATGCATATAATTGAAACATCAGTAAAGATCATAGGTTTGAAACACATGAAAACAAGAACACTTACTCACAACAAGAGACAGAATCTACAAATAATTTTAAAAAGCACTAAGAAAGCATCGCGTGTGCCTGGTTTATGCAAAGACAGATGAATACTTTTCATTCAAGCCAGACCTTCCTTGAAGAGATTTCTTATCTAACTCCACATCTCAAGAAAAATATACTGTCAAAAGGCTTTCACTTCAGAAAAAAAAAGTTCAAGAACTATATATGTAGTTTTTATCATAAAATGAAAACTTAAAAGACCTCACCTTCCTTCAACATTGCACCAAGAAGAGAAACATTAATGAGTAGCTGAAGTAGTACTGACACCAAAAACAAACTAAAGATGGCCCAGTTTTCCACTTTCTTCAGCCATATCAAATAATTCTGTCCATTGTAAAAGGTCCAAAGAACAAGGACATGAAACACAACACACCTGATGGTTCATAATTTTGCCATAGGTCTCCACTAAAGACTCAGCATAGAAAGGCGTCTCCCCATACAGCATTTCATACATGCAGACACCAAGAGACCACCAGTCACACTCTGGTCCATAACAGCCATGTCCATCTTCCATCGCCTGAAACCAACACCAATAAAATTAACACATGAGGATATCAATACGAACAGGCATGTTTAAAGCAGATAACTATGGAACAGATACACTATTATATTTCAATATGTAATGAAGAGCAAGAAATACACATTACGGAAAATGAGAATGGAGAAGACAGTAAGGTTACCAAACTGCACACTATCATATCAAGGCAAAAAGCATATACACCCTTCAACATCAAATATGAACTGCACTGAAAAACAAACACTAACTCACAAAAACAGACTCTTACCCGAAGAATCTCTGGAGATATGTAATCCGGTGTTCCCACAGCTACAGAGGACCGCACAGTGCCATCTTCCATGAGTTTCAAACAAGACCCAAAGTCCGCCAAAACAATGTGACCACTGCGATCAAGCAATACATTGTCCGGCTTGATATCTCTATGCACATAATGGAGTTCATGTAGAGAGTTAATGGCCAGCACCATCTCTGCTATGTAAAACTTGCACATGTCCTCCGGTAGCCTGTCTTCGAACTTGCTCAGGAGAGTCAGCAGGTCACCGCCACAATAGTAGTCCATCACTAGATACTGTAAAAAAGGAAAGGCACTGACCTGAATGAGACAATAAAACACTACAAATTGTGTACTATGACATACCACGTTGCTTTCATACACATATGAATCCTTCTGAAGCATTCCAAGCCCCTATTTTTGAGCGGCTTTTACTTTATTTCGTGTTGTTTCAATGCTACTTTGTCACACCTTCAATATTTTAAAATGTAAACGTAAGCACATTTGCAGCTCACTCTGACTGACAATAATAATAGTGTGAGCTGATCTGCACAATTCAATTCAACCAGAAGACTAAAACATGATGTTTTTTAGTTTTAGTAGAGGTTTTACGGCCCTCGCAACTGCACAAGGTCATATGAGCGCCAGAAGATTAGAGGTGTTACAAGAGAGCAACAAACATAAAAAAGTAGAAGGGGAGATAAGTACGATAGATGTTTGACCACACCAGAGCACCCGCCAACCAACCACTAAGACATGAAATACCACTAAGACATGAAATATCTTCTATGACAATCAAAACTCAAACACACTGACCAAAGACAGAGAACTCAACAGCAACACGCAAGACATACGTCAATTCACTTAAACAATCTACGCCAGCAGTCATTAAAATTTCCGAGGAAACAATTAAGCTTTGTTTATGAGGGGAAAATTTGTAACTACACATCACAAAAACCCACCAGGTAATTGTCATCCTGAAACGCATAGTGAAGGTTGGTGATCCACCTCCTGTCTCCATAGACCAGCACATCCCGCTCCTCCTTGAAGCATGCAGTCTGCGAACAAAAACAATCGATAAGAATTATTCCTTCATGTAGACGTGAAAATATTCATAATTCTAAAAATGGGTTACTAAAAAAGAGCTCAACAACAAGAAGTATGAGGTCTGTCCCAGAAGACAATTTCCCTGTCCTATACCTAACTCGCTTTTCAAGTAAACACTATGAAATTTAACATCCCATTATTTCAACATGTGTATAATCTCTACACCAATTTTTACAGCACTCTGCCACCCAAAAACTGTCATGATGACGCCTTATTTTGGGGGTTTGCCCACAAATTATTTTGAAGGTTCAAACATCTATTGAAGAAGACAGGTGAAAAAAGTGAGATTTATGGCGGAAGTTGTTTGGCCAGAGACGATAATTCATAGAATTCTCACGGGAAGATCTTAAAAACAAAACGCTTTTTGAAAAATGGGTTCTTTATCAGCTGACTGATGAGCATAGGGAAGATTGAGAGTGCTGCACACATCTATTTGTCCACCAGGTACTGTATAAATGGACCATTTTTTGAAGAATCATACCGGGCTGCCCATCCACCAGAATACTTTTTCATAACCAACAAATAAAAGATAAGTAATCAGGGTGAAAAGTCTATAACATTGCCATGGATAGTCTTCTTCCCTGGGGTATCAAGGACAAGGGTTGTAGTCAAGTATAACAGTAACATAAACAAAAACATGATGACAAAAAAAGTCTTCACTGGCTTATCTCATTGTCGAGTAAAAAAAAAACCAGGAAGATCTGTGTAGTAGGTGTATATGTGTGAGTGTGTGTACAGCGTTGGGGGGGGGGGGGGGGGGAGATAAAGCATTCAAATCAACGGTCATTATGTTGAATAGAAGACATGTTTCTGTAGGTATGTACTAAATTTTATGTCTGTAAAATAAAAACTGTTGATTTTACATGACAGGTAAAACTTTCATCTGGGACCGACATTATACAATGTATTATACTACCATGAGACAGGCAGGCACTTAACCCACACCCTGAAGCATTTACAGGTCCAAAAGATTACCTCTTCTCACATTATCAATCAAACAAATTAATAAATAAAGGCACGTCAGCCATCTAAAAATATTACCTCAGCCCGTTTCAGCATCTCCCATTTGTTCAAGATTTTCATTGCATACACATTTTCAGACGACTTTTCTTTGACCACAGCCACCTGAAAACAAAAAAAAGAAGATGAGAAAAATTATACTCACAAATTTACTTTGTGTACTGCAAAAAAAACAACAATAGTAACCTGTTAGCAGCAGGGAAAACACAAAGAATCAAGGGAAAAAAACATGATGTGGCCACACGACAGGTCATATTCATCAGTTTTTGGAAAGTCATGACAAATCGAAGTCACTGCATAAACCTTGTCTTATATTGTCATTTTCAGAAGAAACAAAGAAAATAAGGGGGAAAAAATCATTCCAAGAAAGTTTTTGAAAGAAATTTCCTAAACATACACCTATCTTCCCTTCAGTCGACTGAAAGGAAGAGCTTAAAGCTCTTTAATGAATGTAAGTAAAATCACCATTTTTTGAGAAATACTGAAAGTTTCAAAAAGATCTTCGCACTTGAAGTATTCTAAAATGTACAAAATGACCCCAGTGCGTACGGATAGGGTTAATTCACAACACTTCCTGAGCACTTACAGGAGACTGATCCTCCGTATACGCAGGGAGGGCATTAATGATAAATACCTTTGGTGTTTTCCCCCTGCAAGCTATGGGAAGTGGCCAGCCTGCAGCCTACCCATAGGTGTCATTTCGTTAAAAGTTTAATGAAGTTTTATTATATATTTTTTTTTAGCTTAGACAGATTAAGAAAATCCCCCCCCCCCCCCCCCCCCCCCCCCCCCCGAATTGCCATAGAGCTCTGTGAACTGAAGCAAACACCACTGCAGTTGTGATCTTTGCTTCTAAAGTGCATAAATAGAACTTATTTGAAAGGTTTGCAAGTTCTGATAGTGAACTCAAAGCTATAACTAACAATGACCCATTATACACACCAGAAGCCAGAAGCCACTCAATCTACTGATAGGCACTGTAGTTCAGATCATGAACAACAGGACGAAAGTGAAAGTAGGAATTAGAATATCTGCTCGTTCAAAGTCATGTTTTATGTTCTTCAACATCAAGCTCAAATACAGAGATAATTAATTGTTTGAAAGTAGTTTCTGTGTTACTTCAGAACACACAGAAGTAAAATTAACTCATTGTGCTGTTTATTTCAGGCATTACAATAATTTTCTGCATACAAAGAGGGTGGAAAAATTTTTTTGCGAAACCCCCACTCTGCCATTTCAAAATATTGATAAAATAAAAACTATTGAATCAGTCTTCCCATTCTTAGAGTGCAGTTTTTTTTTCCTTTTGCAATTCTTTAATGTGATAGCTTAGAGTCATTTGGGGCTTATCATTTCGATACGTGAAAACACAATCAGACTGCAGTGTTTGTTGGGCTAAAAATGGCTCAGGCTCAAGTGCATTACAAATGATTGTAAGTCGAATAAACAGCTCTCTGATTCATATAAGATGAAATACCTCTCCAAAGGCCCCACGTCCAATAATCTTGAGTGTTTCAAAGTCATCTCGTTGAAGACGCTTCTGACGCACATTTGTTGTAACCGGACGGGCTGTAAGGAGACAGAAAATACATGTATGTTAAAAGACACAACAAAATCTTCCTGAAATGCTGAAGGCATAAACTCCAGACAGTAGAGTAACTAAAACACAGTCTTACTTACAGAAGACAATGTTGCCAACTTAAAAGATTGCAAATATAGAAAACAAGCTATACAGGCTCCCAACCAAAAACAAATAAATTTTTTAAGACACTGCTGCACTCTTTTAACCCAACTTAATCTTTGATAACAAAATCTGGCCCATCTCATCCCCAACTGAACTCGTGAACATCCATTATAAAATCATATGAAAAGAATAAGAAGTGTTTGTAAACATGCGCAAACTCATGAGCAAGAAGATTCGGTCACTTCAAACATTAACTTTTGCCACTTTATCTCAAACAGGATTATACAGCAAAGCACAGTTTTAAAAACCACACGACCACATCATCAGCATCAAAACAATAAACCACTAAAATAGTTAGAGTAAACATATCCTCCTTTGGATTGGATTCTTACCAAACTCCACAAATTCACTGATATTTTTCTCTCTGCGCAGCGCAGCACTATTGCACTCATCATACAGGACCAGCAGAGCATCAAGAAGGGTTTCAACACTGACTGCTTGCCCACTTGATTTAGAAACACCATTCAAGAAAAGTCTCTCCAACTGTATAATCCGCTCCTCTGCTGACATAGTCCTGTCACTTTTCTCCATTCCCTGATAGCTACTTCTGCAGACAACTCTGTCTCAGGCTTGTAAGGATCTGCATCTGAGAGGCAAATTAAAAAGGGTTATATAATATCAAAAGAATTACACCGTTCATAAAAATGATTATGAAAAATGGACAGCCATATATTATTCTTTAACTCTTTATGAAATCTCGGGAGGGAGGGTGTAAACCCACTATGCCAGGGCCCTCTTTTGGAGCAAAATGTAAAAGTGACACATGTCACTAGACTGATTAAATCAAAATAAGTGAAACTATTTTGATAGTCCTTCATCTCATGAATGAACTCCCAGTAAAAGAGACCTGTTTTCGGCAAATGTCGAAAAGTAATCAGTAATTTGACACCAAAGTCATTGTAAAGAGATGCACGGACCACTGCCAGTACCTCACCAGCACAACGGTTCTGACTGCAAGCCGCTGGCCAGAGGTATGCAGTTAAGGACCAAACTAAACCAGATGGGCAAAACTAACATGCAGATAAGTCCAATGTGAGTAAAAGTTAAGTGTACAATATCGGTATCCATGTCCCCAAGAAGTGCAGTTTTAATCAAAAACACATAATTGTCAACTATTTAAGGACAGGAAAACAAATTTATTTGACACAACATTGTTCACTTTCATATCCATATCAACATAAATATTGGTGGATCTGTTGCTAAAGAAAGTCCTGATAAGCTTGGTCTTATCTCCCATAGGAGGATCTCTAAGCTCTCCTTTTAAGTTTTAGTTTAGTTTTAGTCAGTTTAATGAAATTAATGGCACTCGCAGCACAATTTGGTTATAGGAGTCAAAGATTTTTTTTTATTTTTTATTTTTTATAGAGGTTTTACGGCACTCGCAACTGCATAAGGTCATATGAGCGCCAAGGGGTGGGTGTCAAC